>NC_141757.1:10738003-11044431 GCF_982258835.1 Parasteatoda tepidariorum | reverse complement strand
CTTGAAAAATTTTCAATTGATGGCAGTACTAGTCCTACCTCTCTGCAGAACTTTCAGAACAATGAGACATTTTTTTGTTCTATTCTGACAATTTCCTTATATCAACTGGTGTTGTATATAATATAATCACTCGTTTCTTCAACTGAAAGCATAGTATAAATCAAGTAATAAACTAAAATTAACTATTGCAGACCATTATATGAACATTCCGGTAAGTTTTTGACAATTATTATTTTTTTTTACTCAATTAAAAATTCTTTATTTTTCAAGTTAGGGAAGGATGATGCAACTCTTGTGAACAAAACATCGGGGGCAGATGTGAACAGTTCACATGTGTCCCTACATAGTATTAAGATTATCATCCTCATGATATTATAAGTTTAAAAAATATGTATGCATTTAAAATTATTATTATTTGATTTTCCATAATTAATTTATTAACTTTTTCTTTATTTTTTTTTTTTTTGATTCTATGGTTGATCGCACATCGCGCATATTAACTGATACGCCTGAGAAATTATGGACCTAAGTGACCTTCTTACCTATAGGTCACTTATTGTGACAATACTTTTTAAAAAAGCGCGAAATATAATTTTTAATCCATTTGAGGATGAAATGTTTGAAACTACAATATTTTTGCTTCTTCGAAAAAGGCTTTCAGTGCAAACATTTCCGACATAAGGCTACCGTAAGGTAACGTGCTTTCTGGGATATCTTCTTACCAGCATTAATCGAGTAACTCACTGGTCCGAAGCCGTTCCTTTAGTGGATATTTCAGCAAATACTGTAGCAAATGCATTTTACTCTCTTTGGATTTCTCGATTTAAAGTTCAGAAACAGATTTCAACTGACCAGGGGCGTCAGTTCAAATCCCGACTCTTTACGTCGCTATTTCAGCATTTGGGCACTTACAATGGGGAGAACCAGCCTTTACCATCCAAGTTCAAATTCGATGCTACATTGCAATACAGTTGACTGATGCAGTAGACCGAACTCCTACGTCTTCGATCAGTGTTAAAAGAGAATCTGAATGCCTCTTTTGCGAACTGATATATGATACTGCTCTCCGTTTGCTAATCAATCCACTTTTACTCAGTCAATCGATCTACGTTTCAGGTAATTACCTGAAACGTAGATCCTGTTACATTCGTGCATTAAAAACTGTGTGTCAAAATTACGACCAGTTCCTACCAGCTCTCATAGCAACCAAACTGTCTTCGTGCACAACTCAACTTAGAAACTCATCTCATATTTTTCTCAGATGTGATGCTTCAAAGCCTTCTCTTGCACCAAAATTTTCCGGTCCAGATCAAGTACTAGATCAAAACGAAAAAACATTTAAAATTTGGGTCAACGCAAAAGAAGGTGTCGTTAGTATCGATCGTTTTATTAATTATACCTCCATATTTGTTAAGTGATATGTGGTGGAAATAAAAATGAAACAAAAAATTTAATATAATTTTATTTAAACCACACAAAAAATAATATGAGTCGCATATAAATAATAAAACGACGTATGAATCGCTTGCCTCATCTAAGACCAAGACTAAAAAGCGCAGCAATCATTTAGAGGGGAAAAAATCGCGTTTCCCTATGATGATGATGATTATCGGCGGTCTGTTTTGGAGCTTTTTTCAATTTGCAGTTTCCCTATGATTTTTGCCCTCCGAAATTACCCATTAATAAAATTTTACTGGTTTGTAGCTTACATAGACAATAATTAAAACATTAAGTAATACCATTGCCAACAACTAAAAAAGAACTTGTTGACATCTCAGCAGTTTGCACGTGATACATAAGTTGTATGTAAACATGGGATCGGAATGAAGTGTTTTCGGTTTCGGAAATATAGTATTACATTTATTTTTAATTGTGTTCATTAATGAAGTACTAAAATAATTGTTAAAAAATAATTTAATGTGTTAGGATGTATAATTGTCATAGTTTGTATAAAGTGTCTTAAAATTTAATATATCAATTTCCCAAATGTTTCGTGTCCTAAGGTTATAAAATAAAGTAGCGCATGATTTTAATACTACATACAGAAAATGTGTGCTATCAAAATAATTTAGAAATGTAAAAAAAAAAAATTTTTTGTTTTGTTTAAAATTGCTAACAGTCTATTGTAATAATTTTCCAATATTTATTTAATCGCTTTTGTTTTAGATTTTGATGAAATAAGATGAATACATTTGATGTTAATGAATTGTACAAGATATGGCTGAAATTTTTAAGCACTACGAAGACTGAAGTATTTAATTATTTGAACTTTTTGTTTTTTAATTATTGTTTAAATATTAAACTTTTTTCAAGAAAGAAAATTTTTTATAAACAAGTATTATAGCTTAATTTCCTCTTTGGCTGATAATTGTTTTTTATTTTAATAGGAAGGAGATATTTGGTTGGATACTTTTCTGGCGAAATATTTAAGTTTTCTTTGTGATTCCAGTGGTTTAAGCAGTAATTCCTTTTGGTATGTATTTTACTACTTCAGCTTTAATTTGAAGCTTTATTGTTTATTCATGTGCATAATAATTTTTTTTTTTACAAGCTTCCAATGGCGAAGTTCTGGAAATATCTTAGCTCACCAACTTCTCTCCGACATGTATCAAATATGCGAAAAAGTTAAAAGTTCTCCTGAATTGCAGAGTTCCTCTGACGTGTCAGATCCGTTTAAGCAATATCTTTTGGAAGGACGGGGATGGAAAATACTGTGGACTTTAGAAAATATTGGAATACAAGTAAAATTATCCTTACTTTTATGAAACTTAATTAAAGCTTAGAAAAATTTTTAAATACTATTTAATTTGAAAAGTTGGTTTATACTCTTTTTAAGAAAATAGATTTTATGTCAAAGAAGGAAGAAGTAAAGATTTTTGTACTAAAATCTTCCTTAATTTGTATATAAACGTTTCTATACATGGTGCGTAGCGTTTTTAAAAAGTGAATTTTTCCTTAGGTGTTTTTAAAAAGTGTTTAATTTTCCTTTTTTGCAAAGGGAAATTTTTTCTTTAACATGTCAATTTTCGCTATGTATTAAGCAAAAGCGTGCTTTTCACATTGTTCTATTCAGCGCTTTCACAGTTCATTCAACCACAATTCATTTTGGCCTACTGTTGGTTCATAGTGAATGAAAACGCCAATCATTATACATGTTTGATGAAATACTTGCGTGTTGGTATGTACGTCGACTGAGCTGGGTTTGGTGAGATTCTTGTACTCTCATATGCAAGTTATTCTCAATATCAGACTTCTTTTTCCACCCTCTGATATCGCACTGAATAATCTAGTAAATAGTTCTTTGTCAGAAACTAGTTATTTTTATCATGATCATGTAAAGTCTTTGTAAATTATTTTGCATTTTGTTAATGTATATAGTGCTTAAAAATATTATTTGAGTGCTTAAAAAGTACTTAAGAAGTGCTTATTTTTTGTTAATAGAATTGGCTGCTCACCCTGTAAAGAAAGTTTTAGTAAAGAAATAAGATAGGAACCATTTAAGTATTACATCAGCAACTAACAGAGGGAGGAGTTTGTGGTTTGCTTATTTTTAGTGATAAGGGGTGCCGCATATCCTCTTTTGTATCCTCTTTTGGTGCCATAAAACCTCTACATTCAATCAATCAATCAATCGTATCACTTATATTTTCATATTTACTTTAAGTAAGGCTGTGAGTGTAGATCCCAGAGGTGAATGATGCCCTTTACCATATTTAATTGATTGTTTAATACTATTTAAAAGGTGGGCTTCAAAACGAATTAGAAGTAATGAAGGTTTTTTCACAAAGGAGTTCCAAAATCAATTCTTAACTGGGATTCGAAGCTTAAAAGAATTTCTTGTGATTCCTTCTTTTGTAAGGTTGTATGTTTGCATATCTTTTTTGTTAGGAAAGTATTTTAAAGAGTGAGTGAAAAAAACATTTCCTTACTTTCCCAAGACAGGGTTTTTAAAAAGTGCTTATTTTCGATTTTCATTTTTTAAAAGCCCTTAAAGGGGCTTTTTTTATTGTTTGTTTTTAAAAAGAGCTTAATTTTCCCTTTTAAAAAATGAGCTTTGTTTTCTTTACCATGTTGATTTTCACCATGTATTATGCAAAAGCACATTTCCCATTGTTCTATTTAACGTTTTCACAATTCATTGAAACACAATGTATTCCGGCATTCCGTAGCTTATGAAAGCCATGATTAACCATGATTTTATCCTTCATGTCAGAAGCCTTTTATTGACATCAAAATTTTGGTGTGAGGATAATTATTAGCCATTATAAATATGAAGTATTTATAAATGATAATATACACATAATATCATAAGTGATATCTATGAAATTATATAAACATACTTATAAAATTATAAGTGCTCAATCAATTATGTTCTTGAATTATTTTGACATGAATGCTCTCTTTTTGTTTTCACAATTACTGTCAAAAATCCAAATTTAGGTGTAGAAAATATTAAATAATTGTAAATAAAAACGTGTAAAATAAGAATTTATCTAATAAGTTAATCTAATCCGTTCTCAGTACAAATTGTTTTATAAATCAAAATTTCTGCAAAAAATTTTAGCGTGTTACTTATTTTTAGTTCAATAACTTTTTCAAAATATTTTTTAAAAGTACAGTTTATATTTTGCTGAAAATTTTATATAATAAAAACATAAACAAAAAAAATTGATTTGATTTTGCACAATTCTTGAATAAATGAGCATTTGTGTTTAAAATAATAGAAATCAAAATATATTGAAATAATAATTTATTAAATTAAGTTTAACGTCACACTCATAAACTTAAGTAATTCAAACTAGTAATAAATACACTAACTGACATATAATGTTTTTTTAATAATAAAAAATTTTGCTAATGATACATTTTTCATCAATTTTGTTGGAACTTTTTGGACAAAACATTTCTTAGGGTTGCCTGAATTTCGATTAAAACCTTGTCCGCACGATTAGATATAAGTAATAACAGCACATATTTAGAATTAAAAAAATTGAAATCAGACAATTATTGCAACCACTTTAGTTTTATTTAATCTAAAAAATCTTTCTCAATTGTGGCATAAAAGAATTAAAATCAATATTTAAGATTGATAATAATTAACAACTCGTGGCTATCTGTCATATAAACGAAATAATTGCAATATAGCAAATAGTATTGATCTTAAGGTGTTACGAGTACCAAATTTTTAGAAAAACCAACTAATAATTTCAACAATTTTGGTTATGTTTCGTATAATATTTTAAAACATAATTATGGTAGTATATTATGAAGTACTGTGCATGATTTAATATCTTATATAATATCTCCAATGGCAAAATTGAAAGTTGACAATTTTTGACATGTCACATCAAAAAATGGCGAAAGTCGAAGTTTCCAGTTTTGACATGAAAATCCCAACACTTGCATTAATAGATGGGGAAACTAAGTGTCTGGTTAAGCCAGATGAAAACGCCCAGATGGGGCTTTGACCTGTATTAGCCCATGCAGCAGAGATAAGTATTAATTACGTGAAAATAACGTTAAAATGGCACAAGATTTAGAGCAAAAAAACGTTTATTTAAAACGTTTTATTTCCGTTTCGAGTGGTAGTCTCGAATTAGGTAAAAAAGCGTTTATATTTGGGCTGTTTTTAACGTAAAAATGACGGATTTTTGCCGTTATTTTGACTAAGGTGAATTTCGTAACCAATTTTTAACGTATTTTTTACGTTTTTTTCACCAAACTATTTACGTATATTTTTGGTTCTATAAATTCGTTATTTTCACCAAGAATATTTACGTGTTTTTAACGCTTATTTTAATTAAAATAACGTACATTTTACGTTATTTTAACCAAAATACAAACGTATTTTATCCATACTATTTACGTATTATTAACGCTTATTTTGAGCTTTATTAACGCTTATATATCAATATTTTTAACGCTTATTTTGAGCTAGGTGAATTGATAAATTTTTCGCGAAAATTTAACTAAATTAATTTCAATTTATCGTAATTTTAACCGAATTGTTAACAATAGCATATTTTAAGTTTTTTTTTTTTTAACTAAGAAGGAAAGAAACCATTCCGTATTTTAATGTTTACGCTGCACTAATTACACTAAAAAATATAGCATTTACTTTTTATTTAAAAAAAAACTTTTAATTCTTTTCGAACTAAAACTAAAATAACGGAAAATAGCCGATATTCATGTTTTTTTTTTAGAATCCTAGAAAAAGCTTTTGTTTTTAATCTCACACTTTCTGTAAATTTTTACAATTCAAATTATAACTCAACGAATATGGAATGCAAATCTTTCTACCTCTTCACAGCAGCATACTAGTTTATTTATGAAGTTTCATGTCCCTCAGGAATTTTTTACATTTTTCATTCCTAAAAGTTTGTAATATAAAGAATTGGTAGAAGAAAAAATTACTCAATACTTACATGATTTTCCAAACCCCTATGGAAAAAAAATATTTTTTTTTTAGTTTAAATTAATAATTAAGAAATCTACTGCTGTCCTGAAGTCCATGTTTCCAAATTGCTTGCTGGAAATTATCTACTCTTCTAGAATGCTTTTGGGTTCATTATTTTTTTTTTTAAATGCATATATTTTAATTTTTAGCTTGAAAAATTTGACTAAAATTTACTTTAACACACACACGAAGTAAAAAAAAAAAATATTAACCAAATTTACCATATGATTTGTTTACTTACAAAAATTACAATTTTTCTAAGTCTTATGTTCGTAAAACTAAAATTTTTAATCCAGAAGAGCAGTTAACTAAATAATTTTAAATACAGAAAAAAACATTAAATCAAATAAGATTTATTAAGTTTTATTTATTTTACAACTATCATACAATATATTTACAATATATAGATTTACAATTATAACACATCGCCACAGATTTGAAACATTCATAACTTCTTCCATCCCGCTGTTATTCCTGCAATGCCTTCACTGCAATATTCCTGGAAAACAAATAAATATTTTAGCATATGAAAAAAAAATATACCGGACAATAATATTAAATTGTTACAACCAACAGTAGATTTCTAAAACGAAGCAATACTGACTAGATAAAATACAGTTAAATAAAAAATTTTAAAAAAATATTAAAACTGTTTATTATTTTCATGGAATTTCTACTAAGTATATATCGATTGAGTACATCCAAATACTTAGATATAAGAAAATCGATTTTACAAATTTTAGTCACACACAACAAAATTACATACATATACAGCACAAATCTGAATTAGAATATTTCATAATTTTTTTTTATCCGAACTAAATCTTACATTGAAGCCAGCAGTAAGTTATAAACAAAACATAAAATTATTTTTCGTGTGGCTTTGAGGAGAACTCCTCCAGAGTTTTAGTCTGGTGCTGTTGGCTGCTTTGGTAACAAGTAAGAGCACATTTCTAATAGGGGAACAATGAAGGAATAAAGGTGTCAATTGGTTTACCCACGCTGACCTAAAATCAAGACTAAACTATTCACAAAACACTCCTATTTGAAATTACTTTTTCTCATAACCGCAGTACTTGCCACGACATGTGCCCATTGTCAGGTAAAGTACTCCTAAAAGCTGCCCTATACTTTCTGTTTATTTACTTATCATCAGAATTTTATTTTCCTCTCTCATTCTTTTCATTTTTTATTGCTCCTTGGCTGCAATTTTCATTCCTCTTCAGAATATTTTGCAAGAACTTTGTAGTTCAGAAACACAATTCGATTAGTTTCAGTTACGTAATTTTTAATTTCTCATTTATTAAAACAGTAAAAATACTATGCCTTTTAACACTAACAGTATCTTTAATATACAAAAGGAGTAATTTTAACAAATTCAGTAATTTGTTAAACTATATATTATTTAGTTCAAGTGAAGAATTACATTTTACAATTGCCCCTGTTAAAGCTTTTTTAAACAAAAAATGGTTATTTTGAAAATTCTTTAATTTCTGTAAAATCGCTGCTAAAACGTAACACTTTACTCCAAAATACATTAGAAAGCTGTTTGGTGATATAGAAATTCATTTCCACAACGGAATTCTTAGTAATAGTGGGAAAAATAGGAAGGGTGGGAAAAATAGGTTCTGTGTTCCTTGACCCTAGTGTGTTACAATCAGGTTGCTTGGGGGCAGTAAAAACTTTATTTGTTTAAACCACTTAAAAAGGACTGGATAAAAAAATTTCAAAAAAAAAAAACTTCACACACAAAACACAGTTTTTGGAGAAATATTTTAATAAATATTTCTTCGAAAAATGTGATTAAATGAAAGGAACACAATGGTGTTAGTTAATTGTAGCAACATGACAGAATGTTTGGAGTAATTCAGTATAGCAATTTTGGACTATAAAAACATTTCGGAGCAACAGCCTTAAACTTAAAATTGTTTCAAAAAATAATTAATTTTATGCTTGGAACTAATTAGAAATTATCTTTTTTAATGCTGCATATATATATATATATATATATATATATATATATATATATGAGCAAAACAAAATTACCAACTTTCCACACCCTTGCAAAAAAATAAAATAAAAATTTTTTTGAGCAAGTATAGAGCAGATATATCAAAATTTTTTTAAACTTATTTAAAGATGTGAAAACAAATATATATTTTTTTGTCAAACTGTAATTCATATAGTTTGTAGTAGTGATAATTTCCATTGCATGAACTACTTAACTTACAAGTTTTCTGCAATATTAGACATTTAACGTAAATTTTACTTAATAGTTTTTGTTAAAATAAAAAGTTGGAACATAAGTATGCTAAATGTATACTGTAAAATGCAAGAAAATATAATAAATTAATGAAAACTAGTCAGTCTAACTCTTTTAGAGAAAAGTAAGCATTTTTTGCAACCTTGATATACACAATGAATCGTGTTTCAAAGCATTTTAATCATTAATACTTCAACACCAAATAATAAACACAAAAGCCTTCACTTGGAAAAATAAGATATTTAAATAAAAGATGTTTTCAAACAGTATGAAATCAAAAATTTTTTCATTTAATGTAAGCATAATAATATAGTGCAGAAGTTATTGAAAAAAAAAACTTTATAAAAATAAAGTGATAATATCATAGACAGATATATCATATAAATAGAAAATATCATATGTATAGTCATAGATATAAAATCATTGATTAAAGTTAACAATATTGAAAGTTCAATTTCTAATATGCGGAATTGTAGAAAACTGCAGATGTACACAAAAAAAAAAATATATATATATATATATAAACATATATACAATTGGCTTATTTTAATTAAAACAAGGATAATTTGAAATCTTGTGGCAGAATGTTTTTGAGCTATCTGCGACTAAACTCTCCAGCACTAAGATCTAATTGCAAAATACTTTTAATACAAACAAACATATATGTTGCTAATTTAAAATGGCAAATATGCTGTGTTAACAAAAAATAATAATAATGATTTTCTTAATTTAACACGAAAAATTTTTTTTTTAATATTATGGGTGATATTCTCACATTTTGTTGGTAGGAAGACACACACTTTATTAGCTTCTTCGCATTTTGTAAATAATCATCACAATAAAAAAATATTAAATATCATGAAATCCGTAGTAGCAATTGCCCCCCCCCCCAAAAAAAAAAATATATGATGTAATTACGTAAATTGGACTCCTCAAAAGCGTGTTACACTTTGAAATTAGGTTGTAATAAATAATATCGTATAAAAAATATCTGATTTAAAATTTAAGGAGAAATCAACATCTATAACTTCTAAAAATTCAATAGAATTTTAAAAAAAAAAAAAATAGATAGCCTTAAAAAATAGATACTCAAATGCTCGATTCGAGTTTTCCATATTGTTTAAATATATCAAGATGGTTAAGAACCAAATGAAAATCAATATCAATAACTGCCGAAAATACTATCAAAACATTACGTCGATTTACGATACTATCGGTGAAAATTGAGCGTGTCAAAAACTGATTATCTAAATGCATGATTCAAATATTGCATGTTCAAATATTTCTGTAAAAAAGAAAAGTAATATTTTCTTCTTTTCAAGAGAAAAATCTTTCTGCAAGAGATCTGTAAAATTTTGCAACAATGTCGCCGTTTCGCTGCGATTCTGCCACGGAGATTTGAAATACTGAGCAATATGCATAAATCTTAATTCCCCGAGAATTTCTAATTGATGTTGTTTATTCATTTTATAATTCATTTTAATGTTTGCCAAATGTTTGGTTTGAGTAGCCTTAGCCTTTGAGGGATTCATCAATCTGCATAATCGCTGAAGAATTCTCAAAAGCAAAATAGAAGTTTCAGAATTTGTTTGAACTTATGGAGGACTATGAATAAAAAGACTAATTTAATGCAGATAAAACACATTTTTTTTTAAGTGTCAGTGAAATAAAACATTGGAACAGCAAAAATAGTGGTGGTAAAAACAGTAACAGTTTACCATTCTACTTGATACTAACGATGAAACTTACACCAGAAACTTCTATTATAAATTAGTTGAATAGTGCAAAGGCTGATGATTGTGCATGAAATAATTAGGATTCTACAGTACATGGAAAATATATTTACAATACATGATAATTCATTTTAAGAGACAAATTTTTGAGTACTTTTATTTGTTGTTATTGAAGCATGGGCAGCCTATGTAAACAATGTTTAATTACTTTTTTTAATATCAGCAAAAGTAATCTGAAATAAGTTTTAACAATTGATTTGATCATGTTTATAATTTCACGAATTTTTTTACCCATTTTTAAGCACAAGAAAACAGGAAACAATTCAAATACAGTTATTTCTTTAGAGATACTTAATTCAGGTACCTTCAAATGAGACTTGATGGAGGTTCATTCTCAAAGCTAGATCCTTTTCAAAGATCTTCCTCAGAAGTACATCAATAGATTATGAAAAAGAAAATTCATTCAGTTAATACGTTCAAAAACATAGAAATAATTCAAACATATTTTGTTTTGTTTATACGGGCACATTTATTATTCAGAACTAGAGAAGTAAGGAGTAATGGTTTGGCAGAATGTTAGCTAAAAAAAATGGTGAAATGCAGAATATATTTTTACAGCAATATTTTTTAAAAAAAAATTCATTAATAAATATTTTTTACGAATAAATAAGTTTATTTATTATTGGAAATTACTATATTAGTGGAATGGGCTAAAGGGAAAACAAAAAACTAAACCAGAAATACTTAATAAAGTTATGAAGTAAAATAGAAAGAGAAAAAAAAATTATCATAATTGTTACAACAAAACTTCCATGCTAAGAATAATATTTTTTGTAAAGCAGTATCCATAAAGCAACATTAACTAAAATATAATCTATTAGAAACATGTTATTAAAATGCTGTGTTATCTTAAAAATGCTAAAAAAAACAAAAGATTATATACAAATGAAAAACAGAAAAATCTATTTTAATTCTCAAAATGAAATTTTAAAGCTTTACATCTCAGTCTTTCCAATTATCATATTTTCCAGATAAGAATAAAGACAATAGAAACATTCTTAATTACTGTGTCATACAGTTAATAAAAACAATTTTTTTTAGAAATGAAAAAAGCTAGGTAAAAACCAAGACAAAAATTGTTTAAAAGAAAAATTTAGCAATAAAAATTTCAATTGAACTTTTTCACCTAGCAAGGGTCTGTCTAGGTTTTTCTGATTTTATGAGAATTTAGACATAATTTGTGAAAAATTAAAAACTACATTAAAAAATCAACACAAAAATATGGATTTATCGTTTCTTAAGGAATACAAAAATAAAATTATAAGAAAAAGTATTTTGTGAAACTAATGTTTTTTCTAAAGTTGAATTTGTGAAGGTACTGCTAAACGGTAGTAAATTTGGCCTTGACAGACCTCTGCCTAGGCATATTTTTAGAATACAGTGACTATAAAAGAATTAAAAAAGTTTTAAACAGCAATGTAAATTTAAATAAAAGCTTGAATAAGAATAATTCTAAAGATAATTTAATATTGAAAATTACTGCAATTATTTTCGATATCGTTTTAGCTGATAAATTTCAAAAACTGTTTCAAAAATAAGAAGAAAAATTTCCAGTAAATGTTCAACTGGGTGTTTTTTTTTCTTTTTAAAGATATCATGTTGCAAAATAAATAGTCAAAAAACTATTTTGTCCATGTGAGATTTTCTCTTGCAATAGCTTGTTAAGATGATACTTCCACGACATTTTGGTTGAAGAACCATCTGCTATAGACTCTTGTAAATTTAACACCAATCAAGCGTGTTTAACCCTTGGTTCATTAAAAAGGTAAAGTTAAAAGAAAATGCCACTACTCAACTTCTTTAAAAATGCAACTAATAGTTTTTATACTTTATAAGACAATAGTAGGTAAGTAGATAAGACAGCTCAAATTAATAACAATATGATAGGACTGTTTCACACATAAAACTTGTCTCGTCTCATTTGCTAATAAAAATGCCATCTCGTACTGAGTAGGCAAAACAGTAAGAAAAATGCCCGTATCATGATCTGCCGGTGAATAATCACTATATCTTCTAAGCAACTTCCACGCAGCAACCAGGAGGAACTAAAAAAAATTAACGAACGGAGATCAACTTGAAGAGTATAACTCGTAGCTACCTTTCGCACACCTTTACATATTCTTTTAAAAAGTTAGCAGTTAGAAATCTATTTGGTGCCTGGACGATAGCAGTTGGCATAACTGCTCACAATACAGAAGTAACCCTAATAGGGAATTAAAAGTTTAATGAGTATTTCTATGTTGTTACCTATGGATAAATATTTATAAACTTCCAGCGGTCCACGAAAAATTAAGAAAATATCTCAGAATGGGAGTAACTCAGAGAATATAAGTTGAAGCAACCCTCAGGAAAACTTCTACATACTTCTTTTAAAAAATTTTGCAAAGTACAAAATATATATATTTTTTTTTTGTTTCAACATTTTTAGTTGGCACAATCTAGTTCAAATAGGGAAACATCCCCTTTTATTTGATTCATAAAATCAGGGGAGATCTCTATAAAAGGAACAATGGCAGAATAATCAGCACGTCTTGGCAACTTCTGGTATCGGAGAAACTGAAAGAAAGTTAAAAAATCACAGAAAGGGACCAACTCGAAAGATATAACTCGTAACCATTTGGCAAACATTCATGTTTTTTTCAAAAAAAATTTCAAGTTTATATCTATTTGGTAGCTTGGCTATTGTAGTTAGTGTGACAGGTTAATATATGGAAATATCCCCTAAAATTAGTGAAACAGAAAAATTTACATTATAAATCTAGCTAAAATTCTTTTCCACTCCGGAAAATTAGTTTATCATCACCTGTGGCAGAATAATCAACAGGTCTTGGTAACTTCCAGTGGCTATCATCACACTGAAAACAAAACATGGGAAGAAACTCAAAGCCACTACCCCCTGGCAAACCTCTACAAGTTTTCTTTTATAAATGTATGCAAGTTTGAAATCCACAATAGTAGGCGCAGCAAATCACAGAAGGAAAATATCCCCTCTACTCATATTTTGGTGTGTAAAGTCAACCATGATTAATGACATTTAAGTATTATCTTCAGAATAATGCTTATAATTGTTACTTTTTGTTAATTGTTATTTATTATAGCAACAAAATTTGTCAGGTGAATAAAATAATGCAGCATTAATTTAATAATTTTGATAATTAAAGCTTTAAAATAGAATTTTTTTTTACATAAGATCGCAACTAGTTTAACTCAGTATTTCAGATTAATATTCCTTGATTAAGCTTAGGTACCATCAGAAAACTTTCCAAAAATTCATGATTTTATTAAAAATATCTTAACTGCATAACAATCGTATATAACGGGTCTGTATTTCGTCTCTTTACATTAAGCACAGTAAATGAGATTCAACAAATTATCTTGCTTTTTTCCAAAATCGTTACGTTTTGTCATAGTTTGTTAAACTTCGCAAATGATAGGCTTAGAATATTTGTGTTTATTTCAAGCAGAATTAACTACAATAATTATTTACTTTTTTTGACAGTGAAGCATTATAATGAATTAACATTCTAAAATAGTAATAATTAAAGTAAGGAATAAAAGAACTTACCATTGAATTCGGCGTATGTAAACACACGCGTGCAACAATGTAAATAAATGTAAGGGTAGCTAGTGTAGGGGTAGCAATCCTTGTGTAGAACTTGCTCCCACGGAAAAGGAGTGAAAAGTTGAAACTTAGTATCGTTTAATCTACTTGTAAAACAAAAACTCAAATAACTGAAAGCAATGTGGAGAGTACTTTTGAATCTATATTGTTAATCAATTTTTTCTCTATTTTTGATTTTTCTTCTTATTTTTCTTATTATTATTCTAATTAAACCTGGAATAAAATGCTACATTGTAGAATAACTTTCATATAATATTTTTAAAAAAGTTAAATAAAACTGTCAAGCTTTTTTTTAAAAAATTATTACTATTTTACCTGATGACTTAAAGAAAAATGGAATTATATTGTTATGTAATGTTATTTTCATTACAGAGATATAATAGTATTTTATTTTTACTAGTATAATATTATTTGAATAGCTTGTGCATAAAAAAACTCGATTTTAATGCTTTTTATAATTTTCATGAATTCATAAAAATTGCTGTTTTATGCTCTGGAAATGTAAAATTATTATATCAAAAATTTATTATTAAAAGATAAACATGAATAAATATTATAAATTAAGATCACTGATTCGTAAGACATACAAGATTATTTAAAATACGTGATTATTTATTTTAAAACTTTACACTTTTTTGCTTCCTCTAACCAGGAACTTCATATCCAATCGTTAGGAATTAGAGGATCGTACTATAGTAATTTAACTAAATGAGACATTAATTATGTTATATTTTAAAACTGTAAAACTAACAATATACATTGATTTTTTTGTGCATCATATAGGCTGATCAATGAACCATAAATTGTAGGATTTCCATTTAATCCGAAATGAGAGTAAGAAAGATATTGTAGAATACATTCTACGTTAGGTCTTCCATCAAATCAAAAAGATTTAATCTAACTACATCCACCAATGTAAAAGTTTTATCGATTAACATAATATGGGATCAACATGTACATTTATTTATCTCTGGTTAATTTTAATTATTATATCATGATTACATGTTATTTCTCAAATTTCGTGCTTATTTTTTGTTTTTCTCGTCTGCGTAGGTGAAGATTTTACATACATTAATTGGCATGCATAAAGGCATGGTCTCACGATTTAGGTATCATTTTTAGTTGTTGGTGATGACCGTGTTAAAAATAATAGTTTGAAAAAATTCATAAAATATTTATTGCATAAAAAAATACACATTTAAATAAAAAGCACCTTTTAAATCACGATTTCATTTGGAGAAAAGAAAAAAAAAGAGGTAATATCATGGATTTGAAAACTTGATTATAACAATAAGGGTAAAAAAGGGTGTCAAGTTGTTAACATTTCTAGTGGATCAAGTTATTTTCATATAATATATTAAAAATTTTATATTTAATTTCAGCTGGAAGGATCCATTTTCGTTAAACGTTCCGTTTCCCTCTTCAGTGCTTTAGATAAAAAAAAAAAGTAAATTCTTATGAATCTGTTTTTTCGCTTGCTGATATTTGTCTTTATTTTAAAAGCAATGTATGTATACATTAAAAAGATTTTGTTGAAATTTTATTCCCAGATTACACAGTGTAAACAGATAATGTGTCAACGAATTAATGAAGGTAGGAGTTTTAGTTACGTCGCACTAGAGCTGTACATTAGGCTTATCATCCATTTAGACTTAAATCTGAAGGGGTAGGAAATTGTCTCCAGATCCCTGTACATTTGGCACAGTAATGCGATCGACCACAGGCCTCTCGATTCCACAGATTTTAATAGCACATATATCGCATGTACTCGGTGGTGTCGAGGATCGAGCACCGCCCCCGTCAAGGACTAGAATGGCCCTTAAAACCCCTATTAACCGGGAACTAAGCCTAAATGAAAAAATCTTGGTCAAAGAACAAAGAAAAAAATTTGTCGCACTGATGTCAAAATATGAAAAAAACAAATATTTAATTTCTCTCTTCTTTTTTTTCTTGCTGTTGTTGTTAATTTACGTCGCACTAGAGCTGCACAATGGGCTATTGGCGACGGTCTGGGAAACATCCCGGAGGATGATCCGAAGACATGCCATCACAATTTTGATCCTCTGCGGAGGGGATGGCACCCCCGCTTCGGTAGCCCGACGACGTGCGCGCGAAGTCGAGCACTTTACGGTAGCACAGTTTAACGAGGACCAATACCGCACACCCTCGGTCCCTACGCAGACTGATCCAAGTGGCACCCGCACACTGACCGCAGCCAGTGATGTTTGACTTCGGTGATCTGTTGGGAACCGTGTCTTAACGATCAGTCCACTGCGGGACCTTTTTTTTCTTCTTAAAGGTGTTTTTTTTTTTTTTTTTTTTTTTTTTTTTTTGCTAGGATCTATGTATTAGCATTGCAAAATTTAGGTCTTAACTTCAATTTTTGAGGAACTTTCTCTTTTCCTTACTTAATTCCTTTTCTTTTTTATTTATATGATCTAAATAATTAAAAACAATTTATTTAACTTCATTAACTATTTAAAACCTTCCAAGCATTGTGTCCCTAGGTAAATTTTACTAAAATTCCCTGTTATGTAACATTATTGCCCGATATGATAAAAAAAAAAAAAAAAAAAAAAAAAAAACAGACTATTCAATGCAAGAAAGCCTAAAACTGACAGCTCGGAAAAATAAACCGAACTAACGCTCTAACTATTTTTAAAAGTACTTCAATTTCACATACACAAAAACTCACTCATAAATAATATTTTGCAAAGAAATAAAGAATTATCATTACTTGCTCTTATAAAAAAAATTATTTTTCTGACATTACAACAAAACTTACAATTATTATTTATATTTTATGCTATTTTATATTATTTTTTATATTTTATAAATTTATATTATTTTTTACTATATATGATTTTCATAAATAATTTACTTATTGCAATTAAGATTTTATAATTAAGCAATTTCCAGATTATAAAATTCAAGATTCAAAGCAAAATTTAATAAATTTGTAAAATCGTTGTTGTGTGTAAAAACGTCTTTTAATAACAACCAATATTTTAAAACTTCCCACACTAAATTTTATTACGAAAACTAATTATGAGAATTATCTTTTTACCTGTTATTTGATATGTATTTTTTTTTCATTAATAAATATTATATACATTAAAGAATCAAGATTGATAAATTTTTCAAAATACTTTAATTCTATTTTTACAATTTATGAAGTTTTTGGAAGGAAAAAAAAATTAAATCAGTATTTTAAAATAAAGTAAATGTCTCTTTCATGCAGTAAGAACATGGAATTTAAAAGTAGACACATTTCTTAGCAATTATTTTGAAAAAACTTATATACAGTAAGCGATTATTGCAAAGTAAGAAATTAATAAATAAATGTTAACAAAATTAACCAAAAATAATCGTTTCTATTTCATGTTGATTGAAGTAGAAAATAATAATTAGAATATTGTATATTATAAATTATTTTTTATAAACTCGTATGGCGAGCGATAATTGCAATATAAAAGAATAGTGAATCAATTTTTACATAATAACAAAAAATAAATTTTTTAAATTAAGATCTTTGAATAATAATAATTATTAGTATTCGCATATTAACATCCCACTCTAGAGTAGGCTCGAACCTAGGACGCCGTACCCTTGAGGCGAACGCTGTAACCACTTCACCACGACTCTTGTTCTGGACAGAGATAATTTAAATTTAAGTATAATGTGTTTTTACGTTATGTTCGTTGCATGTCAAGTAGTGGAAAATTTTTACTTAATTCAGTATTTTGGAAAATTTCTTAGTTTTCATCATAGTTTAGTTATATAAGAATTAAAACTCATAGTTCCCTTGTCAGTTACTGATAATGAGCCGACTCAATATTATCAACAAGCAAATATTTATAACCAGTTTAATAAAACAAAAATAATTATAAGTATTAAAAATTAAATATGAATTGTAATGAAAATCTGCAATGTTCAGTTTATTCGAATTCAAGTGAGACGTAAAAGATTATCTTTCTTGGGCTCTCACAGGTTCATCATTTTTGCTTGAAACATTTTTACCACTAAATTTACGTTTATAATCCCAAACAATTTACGTAAATATAACTATGCAACAAAACGTCAATTTTTCGTTAATAACACGTTTTTAAAAAACGGTCAAAAAATGGATAAAATGTACACGTTAAAATAACGTATTTTAAGTACGTATTTTTAACGAATTATTTAAAGGGAAAATTGATAACGTTAAATTGACGTAATTTTAACGTATACGTTTTAACGAATGAAGAAATGGTGAAAATCATTACGTGAAATTAACGTAATTTTAACGTATGCGTTTTAACGAATGAAGAAATGGTGAAAATCATCACGTGAAATTAACGTAATTTTATCGTATACGTTTTAACGAATGAAGAAATGGTGAAAATCATCACGTGAAATTAACGTAATTTTAACGTAAGCCCAAAACCTTATAACGGACGAACGGATTTTTAACGTTTATTTGCCCTTTCATGCTGCATGGGAGGCTATCAGGATGTTGGAAGAAGAAAAATGATATATCAGGGAGTAAATTTCTAGTCAATTACGCAATAAAATTTTAAAATTTTTTTGCTTAACATTTGTATGCATGTTGATACTCATAAAAATTTGTGTTTTGAAAATCTATATTAGAACTATAAATTACCTAATGTTTTCTTTTTTCTTTAGAATTTGTTCTGTTTAAGAGATTTAATAAAGCTGTTGATATTGCATGTGCCTGTTTTAATGTCTCTTCCATATTGTTCTTCAACAATTCCTGGTAAGAAACAGTATATTTATATCAATATATCAACCATTCTCTCTGTGTTTGTATATATATATATATATATATATATATATATATATATATATATATATATATATATAATAAAAATTATCGTGCTAGCTGATGACAAGATATCTTTTCGATCAGTAAGTACAGGATTGCTTATCAGCAGATGGAGGTAACTTCAAAATATTTGAATAGGGCCAGTAGTTTACATGATCAGGGCTCCAAGAATTTAAAAAGCATAGGTAGCCAGCAAAAATATTAGCACCTCCCTCAATGCCTCCCTATCTTTTTTTTATTCGAAATTTAGATGAATACTTCCATACGTAAAAATCAAATGCTCACATTTAAAATACTTATTACAAAATAAATGAAATGCTTAGTACAACATATTAGAGTATGATTGAGTTTCTTAAAATAAATAACAAAATGGTAAAAATGTATATGTGATTTCAAGTATAATGTTTTTGCAATTAAATAGTTATTTTTGCTTAGAATTTAGGGTTTCATGTTATAAAATTCAATATGGCACGGTTTTATATGTAAATTTATAATTATTATGTTGAGTCACAAATTGGTCAAAACTGCCAAATCCGCGTGACTCAAGAAATTTCAAAGAAAAATTACAGTATCATGAGCCTTGTACAAAAATTATACAATTTGTAGGTAGAAGTTGCATTCCTTATTATTTAATAATCTCATTGTTTAATATTTATTATTAAAATGCTTAAATAACATGATGCATAGTGTTTTTAAAAAATGTTTTAAGATGCTTATTTTTAATTTTTATAATCCCTTAAAGGTGTTTTTTCATTGAGTGTTTTTAAAAAATGTTTAATTTTCCCTTTTCCAAAATGAGGTTTTTCTTTATTATGTCAATTTTCGCTACAAATTATGAAAAATTGGTTTTCACATTGTTCTATTTTAACGTTTTCAAAATTCATTCAAACATATTGCATTTCGGCGTATGGTCGGTCCACTAATCATTTTTCATGTATGATGAAATACTTCCTTGAATGCATGTGCGTTTATTGAGCTGGATTGAGTGGAAAGAATTCTTGCACTCTCGTGTGCAACTGTGCTGTATTTTGAAAGACATTTTCAATTTTAGGCTTCATTTTCCGCCTTCTGAAATCAAACCGAAAAATCCCTCTAATTTTTGCTGATCATGGGGACCAACTAAAGATTGCCAATTTTTCCCATAATAGCAAAAAAGAATTTATTTATCTTGTTAATTTCATTGGTAAACTATAATTCAGTATGATCAATAATATTAATCTTTTTAATATTTTGTTGAATATGCTTTTATAAATAACTTTTATTTAAATCTAAAAAAGTATACTCGGTAACCTTTTTTAAATATCAGTTAATTTAATTATAAATTTAAATAAATGTCTTTTTGTTAATATATATATAAAGAATTTTCAGCAGTGCCAAGAAAATGTTTTATTAGTGCCCGTATCCTAATTGTGACATTTTTTTAAAATGCTTACAAATATTTTTTGAGTGCTTAAAAAGTGCTCATTTTTTTGTTGAAAAATTTGACTACGCACCCTGAATAAATTTGAAAGTAATAAGTTTTTTCATTATTTTAATGTTAAAGTTAACATTCAATTGAATTGCATGTTTTAGTGATCCTTGTTCCATGGGCTCAATTTTGTTCCAATTTCATCTTAAATATATGTGGTTTTTCAGCAATTACTGTTACCAATTTCTACCTGGTTTTTTGAAATGCTGATTTTTTTTAAAGGAATTTTAATTATTATAATTTCTTAAGCACAGATTCGATTTTTGCCAATTTTGTTGAGCATTCACTTGGTTTTTTGAACCACGGCTGTTACACCCATGTATTTCTACCTAATATTGAAAGTCCCAACATTTTCATACGAAACTGTTTAGCCAATGAATCACGCATATGACTAACCACTTTTTGATTTTCAATCACGGTAGTTTAATTTGCACTGATTATAATGTAAATCCATGTAGTTCCTTTTTTTTAATTCCTTTTTTTTACACAATATTATTGCGAAATGTAGAATTTGAAATTTGAGGAATACATGGCAGTGCAAAGATTAGAAAACATAGGATTTTTCTCTGATTATTAAAAACATAGGCAAGAATAGGAGGGAAAATGTTATTATAAAAATATTATTAAAAATATTAAAAAAAACTTATTTGCATACTGATTTTTTTTATAAAAATATTAAATTGTGAAGAAATGTTGGATCTTAATTGAAACACAAAAAAAATTAATCGCCACTCTATATTTATCTGCCACAAATGGTGACCGGGTGACCGTATTTCAAGAGAGCTCATAGTAATATCAGGAGTTATTAAATAAGTCCATAAAATCAATAGTTATATCTAGTATTATATCTAATTTAATTTTTGAGTAATTAAAAACGTATCTTAAATATCCATTTTAGAAGGGTAATAGCATATATTTAGGCTTTAGCCCCGTGGCGAAATTTTTTTCAGATGTCTGCCACAAAACTCTCTAGCGCTAATATCTTTCTTCAAGATACTTTTAATAATAACAAATATATATGTTACTAATTTAAAATAACAAAAGCGCTCTGTTTACAAGAAAATATATATATAATTTTTTTAAATAAAATATGTAATAATTTTTTGTTTTAATATTATGAGTAATATTCTCTTATTTTGTTGGGAAGGGGTCACGCAAATTGTTTCCTTTGCATTTTGTAAATAATCATCACAATAAAAAAAAAACTAAAAATCGTGAAATACGTAGTAGTAATTTCTGGGGAAAAAGATCGATGACGAAATCACACGAATCGTGCTCCTCAAATGCGTATTTGGTTTCATTAGGTTGTTGAAATAAATAATATTGTATAAAAAATATTGGATTTAAAAATTATGGAGAAATCATTAGCAATAACTGCCAAAAATTTTATAGAATTATTGCCTTAAAAAGTAAATACTCAAATGCACAATTAGAATTTTCTATATTGTTTGAAATATATTGGGATATTTAAAAGCCACGTGAAAATCAATAGCAATAACTGGCGCAAATACGATCGACACATTACGTCGATTTACATTACTATCGTCGTAGATTGAGCGCGTCAAAAAGTGATTGTCTAAATGCATGATTCAAATATTATGTGTAAATTTCTGTTGGAAGAAAAAAGTTAAATTTTTTTTTTTTTTTTACTTTTCAAAAGAGAAATCTTTCTGCAAGAACTCTGTAACATTTTGCAACAATGTCACTGTGATTCTGCTATGGGGGGGGGGCTTTAGTATCATCACTTTTCCAGGTCTGAATATTTTAACAACAAATATTGTATGTGTATGTAGTCAGTTCTTAACTTCTGCCTCACAATTTATTATTTTATATTTTATTTATAGAAGCCTTACAAAGGAAGCCTAAGTATATGTCAATTGAATCTTGCTTCATTTTCTCTCAGCGAAATAGAGCTCACAATATAAGTTGGAAGTGGCCAAGTCACCTTATTTTAAAGAAAAAGCAAAATTTCCTCAGCAAGAAAAGGAAAAGAAGAAAAAAGTTCAAGCCATCCGACAGAAACTCTAGTTCGGGCGAAGATCAAATTTTATTCGAACCGGTAGCCATTCCAGCCTCCCAGCTGAAAGCTTTGCAAAAAGTCAACCGCATCAATCCATTGCAAAACAGTGTTTCTTCAGACTCTGGGGAGGAGAGCGAGCTTGAGTTGAATTATCCGCCCCATTTTTCGTCTTACCACATTTCAGTTGTAGATTTCATGCATTTCATGATAAATTTACTCCAAGAGAGCACTCTTCTCGATCAAAAAAGCAGCGAGTATGTCACCTGTGCTTCTCCTTTAATATTGGAATTCTCTTTGAGTACTCTGAAAGACTTGTTCAATGGTCGTTATCATTTTTATGACTGGCCGAAAGGAAGTTTGCACAGCCTGCAGTCACACCTTCTGAAGCTGGTCTTCCTCTCTGCTGCAGTCACTAATAACTCCTCATGTAAGTAACGTCTTCTTATGAATTTAATATTTTTGCAATTATGGTGTTACTCTATTTTACCATAATGTATCTTTGTTTGTAAAGAATGAATCTGTTTTTTTTTAAAAAATCATACCAATGATTCCGTTAGACTTTAGGAACTGTAAGTCTGTAGGATCTAAAGTTCTGACACAACCTGAAATAAAATTAAACTTCTTAAGTTTGGAATAAAAATTCAAATCTAGGAAAACAAAATAAAAATTTAAATTTAAAATTTCTCTAAGTTAAATTTACTCTCTTATTTTTTACCCAGTAGTAAATACATTTAAATTATCAAACTGAACTTGAAGGAAAAGTTTTAATGTCATATATGTTTAAAAATTAATATAATTTAAATTCATATAATTATAGAACTTTAAAATTTGTTTAAATTTTATAAGTTATTATTTGTAATATTATGTGTGATATCTATATTTAATTATTTTTTTATTAGCTTATACTGGTGCTCTAGAGGAAAATGAGGTTGTTTCATCCCTGTTATCAATATGTGAAACTGTATCATTTTTCCAAGAAGAGAATAGTTTACATTTTGTTTGTGAAACATATAAAGGTTGTTTGTTGCTAATATACAATACAGTTGAATTATGTTGCTATGAATTTTCTAAAGTTATTAATGTGATATGGACATTTGTATCAAACTGCCAAAACTTCTACAAGCTCGTTTCATATTTGGCTAAATTAAATACGACAGAATCATTTGAAGAAATAAGTGATTTAGCAAACTTGGTTAAAGATATTATAGTACTGATGAAGATTGAAAAAATAGCAGTGGTTTGCGGTACTGAGAGAGAGGGGGCTTGGAATCTAATCCATCATCATTTTGACATATTCGGCTCATCCGCTAGCAGTTGTGTAATTACGAAAGAACCGGTTTGTTCTGTTGCGAAGATGAGTTCTATTTTATTGGAATTGCTATCACTACCTTTGTCTCAAAATATATACTGTGAAGTGATTAGATTACTAAAAATATGCGGAATATGTTGCTGCATTAACCCCGATTACGTCACGAAAACTGTCTTCAGTAAATTTAGCAACTATGAATATGAATCACAAAATTTTATTTTGATCCTCGTTGAAAAGCATTTGTATCGTCAGTTAGGTCTCTTATCAAAAAATAAATCTGAATGTATCTTTTGTACTAAAAGAGTCAACAAGAATGAATTTTCTCTTTCTGCATTTGTTGAGAAAATGCACAATTCCATATCCCAAGAGGATAAAATACAGCTTCTGAATGCAGAACTAAGTGCAGGATCACCCTTTTGGTCATCCTTCGGAATCTATCGTGATTTGTTGAATCTTTCAGCTCCAGCTGAAGTTGTTGAAAACATTTCTAGGCATTTAGTTCGAATATTCTCTGATGGTATATCTGATTTGAGAAACCAACTTTTTTTGCGAGTCATTTTACCTGAAGTTTGGAATTCACTCAAATTGTCTGGGCAAGACTTCTTTAGAATTAGAAGTAAGTGCATGTTATCAATTCTACAGCTTGCTCTTTGTGATAATTCTTTGGCTGCCATATTTGTTGGTTTTGGTGGCGTGAGGATGCTCCATCAGTTTATCTTATTGCCTGAATTTAGGCGTGCCTCTTTATTAGTGTTTAAAATTTTAATATCATCTGAATGTGTAAATGGAATGGAAATTGATGATGAAAATAAATCTGCAACTTTTTCACAATATCCAACTTCAAACACTTTTAGTCTATTACTATTAGAAAGAACTTCTAATTTTCATCAGAAGTTTAAAACATTGCTCCATTCTAAGTACAACAAAAACTTATCATCATCAACATCCTCATTGTTTGAAGACACCACTGTGTTAGACAGCAGCAATGTTGTTATTAATGAAGAAGAAATCAGCATTCTTTGTGATCTATGGAAATGCTACCAAGAGATTGCCTCCGATTTGAGCAATGAATATTTTTGCTTTGTTATAAGTGAGAAAAGTTTTCGGTCTGGATATTGCATGTTTTTTACTTTGTTAGAAAATTTGAATGTAGTTTTAACAGAACAAACTGTAGAGGAAAAACCTGCAATAGCAAAATATTTGTTACTTTTGACTCAAAACCTACTATCAGTCTGTGTCACAAATATGAGAGAGGTAAGTTTAAGTTTTTATTATTGTACTGACACTAGTGATATTTAAATTATGCAGAATCATGGATATTATTTTTTCACCTTATCAAAAATATGTAGTATATTTCTTTTTTTTAATACAAATTGATTAAAGATTTACCAAAATTTATGAACAAGTTATTTGTTAGTATTAGAATAAATAAACATTTGGTAGTTGTTTGGTAAATTAAAAACTTGGGTGTACAAGCCTTCATACTTTTGCTGATAAACAAATTTCATACATTTCATTTTTTAAATTCTACATGTTTTTTTTGTTTTTTCTCCTTATCAAAAATGTGCAGCATTTCTTCTTTTTTTAATGCAATTAACTTAAAAATTTACCAGATTTTAATTTTAGAAGGAGAAAAATTGTGGAAAATTTCTGCAGTGAAGAAAACCAGAATTTTTTACCTTCTAAAGGAGAATTCTTTCTGCTAGAACTACGTGACGTTTTGCGACAATGTCGCCACGATTCTGCCACAGGGAAACTTTGTGTGTTTGAATATGCATTGTTTCTTTACTAAATGTAAAAAGTAGTTGCTAGGAATCACTACAAACTAAGAAAAAAGTAGCGACCTCTGCAGTTTCGCAACTTGTATTGCTCTACTTCCAACCTTATTAAATGTAACAATTATTCATTTATCTATGACTTTGGTGTTTATTTCATAGCTTTTTTTCCATAAAATATTTAGCATCACTATTCAAAATCTTTTATTTTCATAAAATTTTGCTGAATTTGATTTTTTAATTGAATATTTTACTCTTTTTCTGATAAAAGGCATAGATATGACCCATTTTAATAAAATATGACCAAGTATGTCTGTGAAAAGCTATCGATTTATTTTACAGCAAATGTGATAGTCACAATAATTCTATTAAAGCCGTGATGGCTCAGGTGATAGAACCTTCGCCATCCAATGAGGTGAACTGGGTTCGAATCCCAGCAATGGCTGGTCGATATGAATTCTCCATCCGGCTTATACCGACCGCAGTGCTGGCGTAAAATATCCTCTGTGGTAGACGGATCATGGGTTAGAGTCGTCAGACTAACAGTGGATAATCTTCATTTCCATGTAACGTAAATGCGTGTTATTTTCATCAAACAGTCCTCCATGAAGGCAAATTTCTCCTAATGCTTGATACAGGAGTTCTTTTGTCTTCTGAATTAGGTTCAAAATTACAAGGCTATGGAGTTGAACAATAGTAGTCATAAACCAAACAATTATGTCGGCTGTTCAACGATGGTTATAAATAAAATAATTCTATTAGCACGCTAATGAGAATTCCTAACAACTACAACTGGCTATAAGTTTTGTCAGTGCTTGATTGTAATAATAATAATGTAATGTGTCTGGAAATTTTTTTTTTTTTTTTTTTTTGTTAAGAACACTCACTGAAAAAATTATCTCATCATTATCTAATTTTATAATAAGATTTATTTAAAAAAGACTGGACCTAAAAAATATTCTTTTAGTATAATGATATAGAATGTAATAATTTATTAATGTGAATTTAAAAAACTTAATTTTAAAAATAACAAGTTCATAAAGTTCAATAAAAGGTAAAAAATTATTTTATTTTTTAATTATTTTGCTATTTAATATTTGCCAATGTAATTATTCAATGGCAGAATTTATTGCACTTTAAATTTGAGCATGCTTTGAATTTAGTATAAATTATTTTTTTCTTTTATTATTTCAATAAAAAACTGCTTTTGTAACAGAAATATAACCAATTTCTCACACATTATTAAATTTTTCTTCTTTTTTTCAAATATTTTTTAGAAGTCTGAAAGAATTTCATTTCTGGAAGAAGTAAAGTTGGATTTAATAAAGCATTTTCCTAATTATGTGAAACATCTTGGACTACTCTTCAACTTTATTTTAAAGTGCTGTTTTTCAACACCATTCTTTGTTTCTACTTCTTCCCATTTAAAGGTTGGAACAATTTATAATCTCAATCATATTCTTGGGATGCACAACCTTTCTCAGTGAAAGGCCACTTGCACTGTAGATACAGGTTTTCCACAGGCAACTAAAATGTAACTAATTGCAATTTTTTTTGGCATAGAGTGACTATGACAACTTTTTTTTTTTTTTGCCGGAAAAAGCTAAAAATGGCAACTATTTTCAGGAAAAGGACTTTTGGGAGACTTTTCTATACTGCTTGTGATGTTTTTTTAAAGCATAAATTGGGTTAAAAACTTGTGGCCCCCGGGAGCTTCTTAACACACTGAATATTTTTTCTTTAGAAATAAAAAGTTTTGAAAATTTTGAATTTCAAATTTGAGTCATCGATTTTTAATTAATTTAATTTGCACAGATTTCATTGTAAGTCTATTTCGTTTTTCGATTGCCTTTTCAACTGTAATTGCTACAAAATTCTGCATGATTTTGAAAAACCCAATTTTTAACACGATATTACGATGTGTAAATTTCAAATTTGAGTAATCGCTTTTTACAATACAGGTTTGCTGAATCAATTATTGATAAGGGGAAATATTTTAGAAAAAAATATGTTTCTTTTTAATGAAAAATCATTTTTTGAATGAATTCTAGCAATTAAAAGTAATTAATTTTCGGCAAACATACTAATTTTTTTTATGTCAAAATTTAATGCTATAACACTAACGTTTGTTTAAAAATTATCATATTTGACACCAACTTGACTAAATGGATCATGGTATATGACAAGTCATTTAATAAAATTTTAGTCATATTCTTTATGAATTTTTGTTCTTAATTAGGCAACTATTTTTATGCTTTAGGCTACTAAAACAACGACTTTGTTCATTTTCTTCTGTGGCAACCCTACGGATAGACGAATAAGTTCCCGAATATTTATGCTGTTGACAGCAATTACGATAGTTTTTATGAAAATATCAGTGTTTTAGGCCCTAAATCCTTTTTATCTCAACTTTGTAATGTATATGTGTCAAGTTAAATACTTTTAAATATTTCTGATAGTTTTTGAAAAGTTAAATTTCCTTATCAAAAAATAGATTTACCGAAATAAATATAAAATAAAGGGAAAATTTATGCTTTTTTATCACATCCCATAGTAAAAAAAATTTTTTTTGTTAAATAAGTTAGCTCTGTAATTTTCATAAAAAATTAAAGAAAATTCATGAGGTTTAAAATAATTTAAATTTAAACAAAAGCATTATAGTACAAGATAAGATTCAACATTTTGTTAACATTGTTTTTTCTCCTTAATTATGTTTATATTTAGTGACTAATGAGGTTTCATGATCATCTTAAAAGGTCCTTTAAGCTACAAAAATTAGAAACAAAGTTATAAACAGTTAAAAATTATTTTTTTCCTCCACTTATTTCTGAATTTCATGCGTTATAATAATGTTTTAAAATATTAGTTTGTTAAGTAACACGTGGAAATGATTAGTAAAAAAATTTTTAGAAAAAATTATCAAGAAATAACTTGGACTTACGAATAAATTGGCACAAATTAAGCAAGTTGAAATTAATTATTAAAATGTGCAATTTTGAACTTGAGAGTTGTAATAATATTGCATTAAAAATATTGGGAGTTTAAAAACCACAAATAAAGCTCAATAAAGTTATTTTTAAATGCACAATTTGAAACTCTTGAATCATAATGTATTAAAGAATAATGTACTTTTAATATTCACATGAAAAGCTATTAATAATTGCAGAAAATATGATTAAAAGATCACTTGAACAAACGATGATTTTGACACTTATAAAGCATGTCAAAAGTAAGTGTAAAAGTAGTAATAATATCGTATTAGAAATGTTCAGGTTTTTAGAACCGTGTAGAAATCAGTTGCAATAACTAGCGAAAAACAATTGAAAAATCACACAGATTTACAATGGAATCTTCATAGTTTGAGCATGTTTAAAAGTTATGACTTGAATACAAGTATCAAAATTTTAGATTTTTTTTATTTTTCCAAAAAAATGTAACTATACGTGTAATTCTTTTTTTCATTATAATCAGGTGATGCTGCAAGCCACACTTCTACAGCTGTCATACCACTGTTTGTGCAGGATTCACTGTAATTTGAATGTGTTTAAAAGTTATGACTTGACTCCATGTTTGAGAATATTCGATTTTAAAATTTTTTTAAAAAAAATATAAGCAGTATATATAAATATTTTTTTCCTTGTGATCAGGTGATGCCGCACGCCACGCATCAACAGCTCACGTGCTGCAGGTTGTGTGTCCCTAATATGCAGGATAATATTGGTTTATTTTATATACTATTAGTTCTCAACTGTTTAAAATGATGTATAAATAGTCTGTTGTCCCCTGATTCTCTGAAATGTGGAATAAAGCAACCATCATAAAATTTCATTCCCCTACAAACTCTTTCAGTACATTGAATTTATAACAATTCTGAGTTCATTTTATAACACGAATGTAAGCATATCTTACAGTTTATTTTGGTAGTTGTTTCTGTCTTTGATTTGTAATTGTTAAAATACCAGGTGTGATTGTGTTACAGTATAATACCAAAAATTTGCTATATTTTTCATTTCCAATATCTAAAATCTGATAATTTCTGCTGGAATAATTTTTTGTTTTAATTTTTAAAAAAATTTTTAAAATTAGATTTATTGAAAAAAGTTGGTTTTTTTCTTATCTTCAACAACCTGATTTCCTTGATGGCTCTAAATGATAAGTAAAAAAAGGAAAACAAACGATTTCCCCTCTTAGAATTGGCAAAATACAATTGGTCTCAAATTATATTCCTAATAGATAAAATTTAATTCTTTAAAGAAAAAAAAATAAAAGTCAAGGATCATGATTTAAAATTTTCACATCGTGATTCTCATTTATCCACTTTATCAATTACTTATCATGATTCATACTTCTCCGATTTAAGATTCAAACATCGTGACTTGTGTTTAAGCGAATAAAAAATCTTGCATTGCAATTCTTTTTCAAGATATTTCAAAATCAAGGATTGCTATTCACCTGTATATAAATGTTTTAATACATTTGCAATTTTATTCACTTTCGCAAGCATTTTACTTACTTCATGTATTTTATCTCACATTCACACCTTTTTATCTGATTTTATTCATCAACTTATACGATTTTATCAGTTATAATTGTACAACAATTAAAGTGTTGCATGCACTATGTCTTTTGAACTGTTTTTACCGTATTGTTTGGCGCAGCATGTCCACTTTTGGACCTCACGCGCTTTTAAAATCAAACATTGCAATATTCATTCTCCTGATTTATAAATTACATATTTTGCAATTTATATTCATTTGTTTCAAAACTCAAACCTCGTGATTCGTATTCACGTAATTTATAGATCTCAAATCCCGATTCTTTTTCAAGTATTTAATACTTTGCAGCTATAAAGAGCAGAGTGTTGCAAGAATTTTTTCATCAGGAAAGATAGCACAAATTACTAGTATGCACTTATGTATGTTTATGGTTTTAACGTATGAGTTTTGAACATGATCATGGTGACTGGTGATACTTCAAAAATTCAGTAATGGAAGAATTATAGTTTTAATTTTATTTAAGGCAAAAGGCCAGGAACGTAGGTAGTGAGAACTTCACATGCTCTTAGCTAATATATGAAAGAGAAAGATTTAACATTGATAAAAATTTGTAATGCTGGGCAAAATCTACAAGCATAGTTGAACATACTTATTGTTGTTTAAAATTATTAAATCTCCCCTGGCAGCAATTTTACATTGGCTGCAGTTGGGCTCAAAATTGGCTAATATGGATCCCATAAGAACATGTGCCAAGGGACCTATATTGAGATGTCTAGATTTTTCAATATTGGTCCTAGAATGACTTTCAATATTGGAACAAGATTCACTAATATTGAAAAATCTAGACATCTCAATGTTTACCCAACATTATAAATATTTAAAGGACCTACATAGAAAATGATATTGGTCCATTTTTGAATAGATAGGCGCCCCAATATTGGCTTGTAGATTGTTGTTTGAGGCACGCATGTTTAGATCACGCCTATGTGGTTTTAGGCTAAAGCACTCCGTTGTGTCTGATCTAGAGGAGTCGTGAAAATAGCAAGTCATGTGATTTAATTAAATTTAATGGTATGCTGTTTCTAAGAAAAAAGCTTTTAATTAATGCTTTAAAATTTTTATGCTTGTTATTATAGCTTCAAGATGCATTTGATGTAATTGATGATACAACTTCATCTTCAGGAACTGAAACTCACTCCAATGAAAGTTATTGTGGTGACACAGAGGGAAGCAATGGTATGTCACTTTTAGCATGGTGCGTAGCGTTTTTAGAAAGTGGTTAAAGATGCTTATTTTTTATTTTCCTTTTTTAAAAGTCCTTAAAGGGTTTTTTTCATTGTGTCTTTTTAAAATGTACTTAATTTTTCCTTTTCGAAAATGAAATTTTTTTCTTTACCATGTTGATTTTCACCACGCATTATGCAAAAGCATGCTTTTCACATTGTTCTATTCAATGTTTTCATTATTCATTTAACCACAATCCATTTTGGCGTACCGTCGGACCATAGCATATGAAAGCACCAATCATTTTGTATGTTTGACAATATACGTGTGAGTCCACATGTGCATCTACTGAGCTGGGTTTGGTGAGATCATTGCACTCTCGTGTGCAACTCGGCTGCATTTTGCAAGATGTTTTCAATTTCAGGCTTCATTTTCCACCCTCTGATATTGAACCGAAAAATCTCTCTGATCTTCTCATGGGGGCTAATACAGGGTGGCCACCCACCTTGAAAACCTGGAATTATCAGGGAATTTTTTTTATACTGGAAAAAACCTGGAAATATCAGGGAAATTTGGATAAAAACCTGGAAAATCAGGGAATTTTAAAGAAAAGCTGGAAATTTTTTCTTTGATAATTTTTTTAATTTCACTAATTTAAATTATTTACTAATTTTCTTAAGCTATATTATTTCATCCATTATACCCACTTTTTTTTAAACGGAAATGTATCGCCAAACCGTTGAAATATCATCAACTTAGCGATACTTTGCTTGCATCAAAATTTGCTCCATTACAGCTCTGTCAAACTAGAATACCACATAAAATTCTCCCACGGTTGCTAAACGAATGCAGAAACCTTTGACCGCTATTTGATTGTGCAATTTAGGAAAGATTCTGGTGGAGATGGAAAAAGGGATTAGGATATTAGCTTCTGTTTTTAAATTCTGTCCTTGGGCTGAATCCATGGGCTCAAGTTTGTTCCGATACTTTGGCGGTAATTTTTTTTTCTATTTTGACAAAATGTTTTTGTATTTTTAACTTTATAAAATTCTCCAAAAAACGTTGGTTATAATTTAATAATAATAGATTTTATATTGCACTCTTTTTCTGAAAACTTTTCTACTCCCATTCAAAGAAATCTGTGAATTATTTTTTCTCAGCAAAACTACCAATCGCACATTTTTTTGACAATCGCTAACAGCAATGTTTGTCGATAAATTGTTACAATTGTTGCATTAATGCTAATTTTTTTCTATTTCATTTTAACCTTTTATAACATATATTAAAAAAAAAATTTTTGTAAGAACCAACTATACATTAATATTTCATTTTACTCTTTTGTTGGTCAATATATGATTTTTGATTCAAAATTTTTTACGAAAACATTTGAAAAGTAAATAAAAAAATCTTGCCAAATTGTCAAAATAAATTATTTTTTTCAAGATGATATGTTAAAAAAAATAACATTTTGAATAAAATATTTTATAATAAAGACACTTTTCTTGTACACATCATATACTTTATAAGAAAAAAGAAGCAAAAACCTGGAAATTTTAAGAGTTTTATCTGGAAAACCTGGAAAAATCAGGGAAATTTGAAATCTGATTTGAGTGGCCACCCTGTAATATAATCAAGAAAATATTTCTTTGTCAGGATCTAGTCATTTTATCATGATCATGTAAAATCTTTGAAAATTATTTTGCATTTTGTTAGTGTATATAGTGCTGAAAAATATTTTTGAGTGCTTATTTTTGTTTAAAGATTTGGCTATGCACCCTGTTTAAATGATTTTAGATTTAGTTAAAATTTTAAAATGTTTTATATCTCATCACTATATTTTAGGAAACTTAAACAATAAGAAAGCATTGTATGAAATGTCTTACCAATGTGTCATAGAACATGCAGAGATTGTTGCAATTCTGATAGAGCTTTTGATTCATTTTCAAAGTGAGCACTCTAATGAATGGTCTGAGTCGGCCCTACATGTTATGCAAGTTCTGAAAAAAATGTGCCAAGATTGCGAATTTAATCGAGTAGTTTTATGCAAACAGGTTAGTAATTTTCATTCATGCCATTTATCATTTTTCTTATTTGTAAATTAGCTCATAAGTTGGGCCAGGTTGACATTTAGTAACATTTAATTAAAGTTTTTGGTTGTGAATAATCCTGTTAGTAAAATAGTACTTAGATCCCCAAAAATATTTTTTTGTTATTTCCAATTTTTGTTATTCCTATTTTATTTTTTTCAGCTCATGAATCCATTTTATTTTTTAATCAATATATTTTTTAACTTCACTACATAAAGTGAAAAATATTACATTATTGCTGCCATACGCTATATTCCATGTGTTGGGAACGAAGCCTTAAGGTACGGCATCTAATCTCTGTAAGGTGCACATTGCGTTTTAAGAATGTTTACCTTTTTAATTAAATATTTTTACCGATATTAATGAAAAAACAGTAACTAAATAGTTTAATGCTTAAAAAAAATACAATTTTTACCATAGCTTTAATATTTCCACTTGTACCTTTTTCTTTGACAATTTACACAGTTTTGATGGAAAAAGTGAATAGTTTAACTCGTTTGTGTTAAAGCTGTAGTATTTGTAACTTTTTACTACATTAAGTGGAGTGCCCAGATTATTATAAATATATAATATTATTTACTGTTTCAGTTTCTTAGAATTTAGACATTTTGGTTCTCTAAAACTAAGGATGAAAATAAGACAGCTAAAAGCGAAATGAGACTACTAACTTTTGATGAAAAGTGCCTTACAATCTTCTCTTTGTTTAGATTATATTCAGGAATTGTAGCTACCAAATCTCTCCTATTATACATCATTTTAGAAAGGGGGGAAGAAGTAAAATCTCATTTTTTGGGCAGTTTCGACTGTCTGCTTGTTGAGGCATTTCAGGCTTTCTTGTTGTGAAAGGGTTTAACCATTTAAAATAACAACTGATTAAAATTAAAGAAGATGACTTTTATTAAAACAAATATTTATCTGTGATGACATAAAAAATATAAAAAATTGTTAATTTCTACATTGATGTGATTGTATGTTAGGAAAAACTTCGAGCAGTAATTTTGAAGTTCGAAATTGTTTGAAGCAACATTTTTTACATTGAAAGCAATAAGAGCAATAACCTTAAACTATTTGCAGTTTTTAAAAAGTGCTTAAAGATGCTTATTTTCGATTTTCGTTTTTTAAAAGACCTTAAAGGAGCTTTTTTCATTGGGTGTTTTTATAAAGTGCTTAAATTTCCCTTTTCCAAATTGAGATTTTTCCTTTACCATGTCGATTTTAGCTGCGAATTATGCAGAAAGACACTGTTCACATTGTTCTATTCAACCTTTTCACAATTAATTCCACCTCTATCTATTTCAGTGCAACGCCAGACCGTAGCTTATGAAAACGCCATTCGATTTACGTGATTCAAAAATTTTGACAATTGTCGAAAACAATGACAAAAGTTTTTTTTTTTTTACATGACTATTGAAACCAGATAAAACCGTCAATTGTCAAAAACTTTCTAACCCTGCCTAATTATGATGTTCTTTTAAAGTGCTTAAAAATATTATTAGAGTGCTTGAAAAGTGCTTGTTTTTTGTTGAATAATTTGGCTCAAACCTGATTTAGAACTACAATTAGAAATCAATGTATTTAATGTAGTATAAGTATATAAATAATACAAAATTAACTATAATTACTATTTGTCCAACTCTTTAAACAAAATATAATAATTATTTTGAACAGATTGTACAGTTTTATAGGAAAGACCTAATTTATTTAACAATTTAGTATAAGTTTAAAAAATAATTATTCTGAATCAATTTAAAACAAAGTAAAGGTGTATTAAAACACAGTTGAATAGGTTTAGAACAATTTCAGAAAAAATGGTTGGTTCTGAAGCAAATATAAAGCAGCAATTACATCATTAAAATTTTTAACATTTTATCTTTTGATGAAATAAATACCCTTAAAAGAAACTAAAATTTAATATATTTTACTTCTATTATTTTACTAAATAGTGATTTTATTTTATAACCGTCGTCGAACAGCCCAACCCAATATTTGGGTTTGCGACTGCTAATGTTCAACTCCCTAGCTTTGGGATTTTAAACCCAATCTAGAAGATAAGGGAACTCCTGAATTAAGTATTGGGAGAAGTTTTTCCTTTGTGAAGGGCTTTTTGATGAAACTAACACGCATTTGCGTTACATGGAGAGGAAGACCATGAGAACCTCCCTCGGTTAGCCTGATGGCAAGGGGACTCTAAAACATGATCCGTTTACTACTTTTTACATCAGCACTGTGGTCGGTGCAAGTTATCGTCAGGATCGAACCAGGTTTACCTCATTGGAAGGAGAATGCTCTATCCCCTGAGCCATTTCGGCTCACTAAATAGTGATTAATAAAACTAATTTAAATGCTTGGGTGTTAATTTTAAGTAGTAAAATATTAAAAAGCCAATAAAGACCAGCTTTTTAAAATAAAAGCCGGTCTTTTTCAGAAAACCAGTCAGCTTGTCCATTTTTGCAACCCTGAACTCAAAACAAGTACAAAAGCATAGAAAGTTTTCTTTATGAAAAATCAACTGTCTGTTAGAAGGAAATATTTGTACGCCCCCAAATGATATTGATCATAGCATGTGTTTAGTATTGGTTTATACGTTAGAAAGTGATAAAATAGATTAGAATTTATTATTGCATGCTGCATCTTGGAATTCAACTTGATTTCCATGACACATATGTATGTTTTTGTATGTATGAGTGAATTAACATCTTAATGTCTTTTTGATACAGGGAATATCATCCTTATTACTTCAAAGTTTGGGACTATCGTTCAAAGACCTGCCCTGTGATTCTATAAGTATATATATTCATGCTCTTCATTAAATGTTTTTATGAATAAGTATGTCATACACATTACTTAAATATTTTATTCATTGTATATTAAATGAATAAAATGTTCAGTATTTGAATTTATTTGCAGAATTCCCCTCCCCCAAAGAAAAAAATGTGTGATTCCAATTGTTAAAAAAAAATTAAAATAGCTTATGATATTTAAGAAAAAATATTTTATGTTCAAAAAATTAAAAGCCTTATTATAGAGTGTAATTTTAATTTTTTTTAAAAACTAGCTTATATTTCATTATTTTTACACCACAATTAGGAAATATTCCATAGCTGCCAACTCTACTAGTTTTTCCAATAGACTATTTGGATTTTGCTAGTTTCTCCTGATCTACTGGTTTCATAAAAATTCTCCCGTTTTTTGTATATTTTAGAAAATTCCCTAAAATTGGGCAAGTCTCCTTAAAAAATCCCTGTTGAAATAGAAATTTTGCGCTGATTAATGCTTGTTTCAATATTTAAATTAGTGTTACTAAAGCATAATGAAGCGAGCCTCATTTATGAATATTAAATCAAAACTTTTTTTTCTCTGAAATGTAAAGTTCATTTTCATTCAGAACTTTCTTTTTAAATTAATTAAATAATTTTTAATTATCTTTCAAGAATTAAATGCCTATTACTATTCAAAATTGTGAGTAAACATAATACATAACATTTCAAGTTTATTTAATGTTAATCATTACTGGAAAATATTGCAGTTTTTCTATTTTGATGACTATAAAAATCCCTAAAATTCCCTATGTGTAAAATATTTAGTACATTTTGCAACAATTATCAGGAAATTTATATTTCTTAAAAAATACTGGATTTTTTTCCTATCTATGTTGGCTGCTATGGAGGTATGTCGCAGAAAGCCCCAAAAAAATTCTGCCACAGGGCCAACCAAAAAAAAGTGTGCTTATTATTTTTAAAATGTTACATAAAAAAAGAAATATTTATTTAATATTATAAATTTGTTGTTGGTATGTGCATATGGTAAAAATGAATAATATAAGCTGAATGACGGTTTTCAAAAAAAAAAAATATTGAAAATAACTATTAGAGAAATGTAATTGTTGTTTCTTCTTGAATTTTGTTATTTTATTTTAAATTGAAAAACTGAGTGAGAAATATATATTGAATTTTTTTTTATAAATGAATAACCTTTTTATAATTTATTCCATATACAGTTATTAAAAAAATATATTTGTTTTTTAATTTTGCTAATTTTTGACATTTTGCATAAATAAAATTCATATAAACAACCAAAATATTAAATATATTATGGATATTCAATTGACCTTCATTTAATAATAAAAAATGCATATTATTTTTATTCTGTTTTTCTTTAAGAAAATGTTTGCTCAATTACAAACTTGTCATAAATAAGGAAACTTGTGCACTCTAAAACCATAATTATTGAATGTAGATTTCCTTCTGTTATTATTGATTTAATTTATGAAAATTATGACGCTATCTTATAATCATAAAGCTCTATCTTTAATAATAAGATTAACTTTATTATATCATTCAAAAACTTTTACCAAATTAGGAGAAATGATGTTTGAAGGATGATAACGGAAAATTTTTTAATTTGTTTTTTTTTTTTCACCAGAAAATAAAATGACATACACTAACTTTAAATATCTAATTGTTGATTAAAATATTTTCCTTATTGTAGAAGTATTATAATTTGTTATTTTTCATTATTTGTTTTTTTCTCTCTCACAGACTTTTACATTTTAAAATTGTTTAATCTTTGTTTTTTAATGGTTGCTTATTTTTGAACATTTTTAAAATGTTCTTATTTTGTTACGCTGGCAAAGAATTTTTTCCTTTTGATAGTCAATATCAAATTAGTAGGTGTACATAAGTTTTGTTCTTACTATTATGTTTCTTTGCCTTTTCTTGCAGTGAGAAAGTGTGTTAATATTTTGTTTTGATATGATTTTTAAAAAGAAGCATTTTGCATACATCTACTTTTGTTAATATTTTCATTGGTTTATTTGTTCAATTTATTTTACTTTAAAATTTTCTATTTTCCTGTGTTCCCCCTATATGTTGAAGTTAAATTTATTCACATAATTAAGGCTACTGCTCATCTACGTATAAAGAATTTGTTTCCATACTCTTTGTAAATAGAATTGGATTCTCAAGGTTATGTGATTTTTCCACCCTCTATACTCCCCCCCCCCTCTATTACCTTGTTATCTGCAAATCTATTTCTTCCCATGCCAGTATATTCCCATTTCTATTCTGAGAGTTACTACTATAGTTAAACAGCATGATTTTCTGTTACCATTGTAAAAAGAGAGCGAAAGTGTGGAGAGTGGTGAAAATTGGCATCCTTGAGGCACCTATTGCATTTACTAAGAATATTGGTCATGATCTTTATATACAAATAATTTGTATCTATACTCTGCAAATAGAATTGGATTCTCAAGGTTATGTGATTTTTCCACTCCATACTTTACCCCATTCTATTACCATGTTATCTGCAAATCTAATTTTTTTCTCATGCCAGTATATACCAATTTCTATTCTGAAACTAACTGCAGAATAGAGTAAGTTTCTATTCTGAAAATTACTCTATTCTGAAACTTACTACCATGAGAAAAAAGCAAGATTTTCTGTTACTATTGTGAAAAGAGGGAGGGGGAATGTGGGTAGTGTGGAAAATTGGTATCCTTTAGACACCTATTCTATTTACAAAGAGCATTGTTCATGATCTTTATATACAAAGAATTTGTTTCGATACTCTTTGTAAATAGAATTGGATTTTCTAGGTTACATGATTTTTCAACTCTATACTTTCCCTCTCTCTATTACCATGTTATTTGCTAATCAATTATTCCCCATGCAAGTATAATCCCATTTCTATTCTGAAACTTACTGCCATGGTTAAAAAGCAAAATTTTCTGTTACCATTGTGTAAAGAAGGGGAAAGTGTGGAGAGTGGGGAAAATTGGCAGCCTTGAGACACCTATTCTATATACTAAGAGTAATGTTCATGATATGAGGTTTTTGTTAGTACATATCTTTCATTTGTAAAAAGTTTCGATAAGTAAATTTAGATTTAAAAAAAAGTCCGCAAAATAATATTTTCCAACTTTCTCTTTAAAATTTACCATGAAAATGTGATATAAAACATTATCGATTGTATTGTATATTTTCATTTTTAAGTTTTTAATAAATTGTGCCACGCATAAATTTTTTTTATCAAAAATAGTTATCTTCTATTTCTTTTGTTTGTTCAGAAAAAACTTGTGGATTTTTACTATTTCTCATTTAAAATAGATGTAGTGCTTTTATTGCTATTGCATAGTATTTAATTCCTATTCTATGACAAAGCTAATTTACTTATAATATTTGAGTTTGCCTATGGGTGTTCATCAACAAAAAATTAATGATTAAAATTAAAAAGATACCATTTTTACGATTGTTCGCTAAAAAGGATTCTATTAATTTTTTTCACTCTAAATTTTATTTTTCTTTATTAAACAAACTATATGGTATATCCTATATTGGATACAACAATTTAAAATTATCAAATAATATTAAATTCTTTTTAAAATAAATATTAAGACTTTTAATTATCCTACTTACTTCATGTTCTTCATTCTAAGCTATAAACTTATATGAAAAGGATGCTTCATATCAGTTTTCAAAATGGTGATTTCTTGGTTCATACAATTTATTACATTACACTCTAACCTTCTTAAATTGACATTTAGTAGAACTATCATAATAATATAATAATAATTTGATAAAATATTTTAGCAAAATTTCACTGTGTGTTTTAATTTAATATTTTCTGTTAATTAGATTACCAGACAGTGACAATGGAACTTTTTGTGATTTTGTCAAAATGCAGAATTTCGGCTGCTGATTTAGAGATGCTCATCAATTTTTTCAAATATCCCCATGCACCTCTGGTAAAATATTTCTGCTATTTTACTTATTCTAAAACTGTTCATAATATTTATTTATTATAGATTAAGTAAAATTGCATTAAAATGATGCAAGTAAAGTGAAAGATTTTAGATTTCAGAATATAAAAATATAGCTATCAATTATATTGAATCCACTGACCTAGAGAGAAGTTTAACCAGAGTTTAAGTTATTTTTGGTGTAATTCTCCAAATCTGTATGCTTTACTATATCATTCAAATTCAATTATTTGATATATCACTTTAAATTAATTATTTTGTTACATTTAGTTTAAAAAATGTTTCATAATTCATAAAATTTAATTTAATTGCATTAAAGGTGCATACTAATAGGTATGCAACTATACTAATATAATGGGTACTAAATGCCACTTTTTGATGAAGAAAAATTGATTTTTTCCCTTTCCACATTTTAAAATTCCTAAAGTTAATCTTGAATTATTTATATGACTGACTAAAAAAAATTTATTTTTATGACTTGACTTATTTTAATAACAGGAAAAATATATAATTTTAAAAAATGGTCTACTTTTTTTATTTTTTTAATTGAATAAAGTTTTTTAATCACCCCTAAAAAAAGCTCTTATTTAGTTTTGGCACTTATTTTCTTCAAATTCTGAGTGAAGATATATCTTAAGTTATTTGTTTAAATAAAAAGTTTTAAATAAGTCCAACCAAAACTAAATGATAACAAAATGTATAACTCATGATGTTTTTTTTTTTTCCAAGTGAGGGGGGAGATATAAAACTGTCACTGAAAATCTGTTATCCTTATGATGTTCAACAGTGAGTGAAAGGAAAAATTGTGGTAAAGATTTAAAAAAAAATTCCAGAAAAAAACCTGATTTTACTGAACTATAAATATTGTTAAAGAAAGTAAAAAAAATAGCTTTATGATAATGATCCTGTCTTTCCCATAAGAATATATATTGTCATACTTATTTAATTGCAAATCATGTGTAATAAGACTAATTTATTGAGCTGCATTAATGTAAAGGTGAAGGGTAGTTAGTATGTGTATTCAAATTTAGTGTATTTCATCAATAAACCTAAAACTGAAATTTTAAGATAGTTACAGTGCAAAATTCAAATCATTTAGTTTTCTCCTATTACGTTAACAAATCTATGTCTTTTAAATTTTGCTTTGAAATAAAAAAAATCTGATTTAAATAAATTTTTTGTGTTTATTAATTGTAAAAGCAAAATTTGCATTGTTTTATTTGAATTTTTCCAGATAAGCTTATAAATAAAATATTTTCTTATGTATTTTTTTCTTTTTAACTAATATATATATTTATATATATGTTATTAAAATGAAATATTTAAAAAATAATTTAAATAATTTTAAAAAAATATAGCAATATAATCTAATAATCTGCTCATACGATTATATCCGCAAAAAATGAAGTGCTTTCTAATACTGAATATGTATAGCCGAAACAAAATATATTAATACGATAGTGTAAGGAGCACTAAAAAAATTGCAACAAAATAGAACACATTAAATAAAAAATATATTATGTAAAAAACCATTAAATGTAAATGAAAAACAGAACAAAACACAAAACAGAATTTATAAAGTGAGTAACAAATTCAAATGAACTTACATGTACTGGAAACTTTCAAGAATGATTTTTGTATTAAGATTGCCAGATTACAAAATGTGAAAACGAAAGCGCAAATCTAGCTAAAAAAGTGTACATAGATGGCAATTCTTATTGCCGTACTTAAGCGTGTTTGATTTGTTAGTTACCAAAGATTTATCCGAAAATGGATGTGCACAAGGTAATAATATTATACTGGATAATTTAAAGAAGTTTAAAATTAATAAGGTTAATATTTAATTATACAATTCTAATGTTTTAAGAAAATTAAAATTTATTTAAAAAAAAAAGAGAGAAACATGATTTGCCCGTTTTGCACAGTCTTTTAGACGAATTAACTTATTAATAAAAGTTATTAATTTTCTTTGTTTTTCTCTTTATCCTGTTTTTCTTCATTGTAATATATGTGTATATATATATATATATATATATATATATATATATATATATATATATATATATATATATATATACAGTGAATTTGCGATAACTCGAATCTGATAGGACTGACGAAAAACTTCGACAAATCGGAAGTTCGACTTACCGTTAGTTTCGGTTTTGGACTTTCAAAATATTGTCGGATTATTTCATTAATGCTTATTAATTATAAATCTTCTAAATGCTTACAATATTTGATCATTTTTCTGGCAAGCCTTTTACAATATGACTGTTTGAAGCACTTTATGATACCCTGGTCCATCGGCTGCAACTTTGCTGTTGTGTTTGGCGGGAGTTTGCAACTGCAAGTTTACTGCTTTCAAATTAGGTAGATCACTATGCGCTGTGCATTTATCCATAAAGAGTATCAGTTTTCTTTTCTTAGCGAAGAATTTCCGATCCAATTTTCTTACTTAGCTTTCAAATAATACTGATGTCATCCAAAAATTTTTGTTAGTCTAAAGGATACGTTTTTACATTCTTGAAACATCGGGGATTTCGGTATTTTGCGATAGCACGTAAGGGCAATTTCTCTGTCCCAGACGCATTTCCTTCAACTAGGACAGTCAAACGTTCCTTGCTCATTTTACCCCCTGAGCAATTTTCATCCTTAAACATCATAGTCTTATTTGGAAGACATTTAAAAAATAAACCCATTTCATCAATATTGAAAACATCATTTTAATTGTATCCTTGAAGTAAATTTGGTAATGTTTCATTTAACCACTGTTCACATACTTCAAGAGGGACAGCTTTAGCTTCTCCATGAAGAGTGCGAAAAACATTGTGTGTGTGTTGCAAAGGAAGGGACAAGATATCAGCTCCTAGGTTTTTTTTCATGCTTCAAAAGATCCAAAAAAATCGAGTTAAAGGGAGTAAAATTCGAGTAATCGAGAATAATTAACATGAAATTGAAGATAAAAGGGTCGGGACCTCATAAAAAAATCGAGTTATAGTAATATTCGAGTCATCGTACTTCGAGTTATAGTGAATTGACTGTATATATATATATATATATAATATATATATAATATATGTATGTATATATTCACACTAATGTATTGATGTATTTTGCTTTAGCTATATTGATACAATATTAGAAATCTCTCCTTTTTGCTAATATAATCTTGTGATCTGATTATATCTTTCATTTTCCGGAATTTTATTAATTTTTTTTCTTCCATTTATCAGATTTTTTTTTCTTCGGATTTCTATTTTTTTTTTCTTCCCTTTTTCATTGTTGTATAATTTTTTCCATGTTTTCTCTACTTTTTGAACTTATTTTATGAGTTCGGTTTACTTGCAGTATATGGGCAGTAAATAAAACTTATTGTTTTCTTTGGTTTTCTTTTCTTTTTGTCCTTTTTGTATTTATTTATTATGCTATATATATATCTATGTGTATTTATGTATATATATATTGAATGGAAATTTGACGTTCCATTGATATTTTTTCCAACAATTTAAAGCTATTTTTATTTTCTCTTTATAGCCTCTGTTATTGAAAAGTCTAAATGACATGGTAGAAGATATGAGCCCACATCCAGTTTGGAGTGTCAGCTTTCCTAGCCCCAAATTTTCTGATTCGACTGATCGGGTGAAGAAACGTCTTAAAAAGTGTTTCAATATTCATTTGAAGAGTGTCTCTCCATCTCCCTGGACTGAAGCTGCAATGTGTTTTCCTATATCTGAAGATACTAGATGGAATAATGGCTTTACAAAAGGATTTTGTTGCTCTCTTTGGCTGAAAATTGATTCCACCAAGGACTTGAAAAGTAAGTTAACTATATCTGGGCATGTAACTTAACGTACCTGTCAAGTCTCCTGTTTTTTAATGCAGACTCCTGTATTTTATGACTATCTCCTGTTCACCCATATATTTTAAAATTTCTTCGTATTTGTTGAAAGAATTTTTTTTTTTAAATATTGGCGATGGTAAAATACTTAAGATAAGAAATACGTTAATAAGTTAAGAAATACTCTTTATTTCTTAACAGATAGTGCTAAGGCCAGAATTGCAGCATGTTGAGTGTTAATAGTTTAAGTAAGGCCGAGATAGCGTGGTTGGTAAGGCATGGGGCCCATGCCCAAGAGTTCGTGGGTTCGACCCCCGCCAGCCGCAGACTTCCCGTGGTGTTAAATCTATACATGTTAAATCTATCGAGTCACAATGTCCTCCCCATAAGAAATCATATCTCTGGGGGTACTGACAGGTATCAATCAAGACAAATTCAGGCCCAAGGTCCACCAGATTTTCTGGGTCCTTTACAAAACGTTTTGAAATTAAATTACTGAAGAGTAGTCCTATCCATAAAAAAGAATCTATTGCATGATTCAAGAGAAATATTAAATGCAGACAATATAGAGCAGGAGAAATTTTAAAAGCAGACAATTGATGATAATTTTTCGAACATAAAGTTTACGCATCTATATATTAAAGAAAAATATTAAAAAGAATTGTTATGTCAAAATAAAAATAGTTTGAAGACCACAAACACTTAATATTAGTGATAAGCTGAATTATTTTTATTGTAAGCTGTAATTATTCTTTATTTAGTACTTAAACCTAAAAAATTTGTAACTGACCGAATTTTAAAAATTCAAAAGCGCTACTGTGTTTGAACTGTTGATTTTTTAATTGCATATATTAGTTTAGTTACTAGATATAGTTTCACAGTACTTAATATATTGTATGAAAACTTAACTTAAAGTGTAAAGAAAAAAAAGATAACTTGTAAGTTTTAAAGGTATTATAAGTTTTAACCCTGTGAAAGAAATGCAGCGATATTGTCGCAGAATATTACAGAGTTCTTGCAGAAACATTTTTCTTTTAGAAAGAAACAATTTTGATTTTTCTTTTCTGCTGAAATTTACATATAAAATTTTAATTGCACAATTAAATTATCACTTTTTGCCCTGTTCAATTTACGCCGATAGTATCGGACATCCATGTAGTGTTTCAATTGTATTTTTGGAAATTATTGAGTTTCATATGGTATTTAATCATTCTGATATATTTCAGATGATGTGGGAAATTCGAATTGTGCATTCGAGTATTTACTTATTAGGGCAATGATTGTTTCATTGTTTTGGCAATTAATGCTTTTTATTTCCATATAGTTTTTAAAATCCGATATTATTTATTTCTACTATCAAATCTTGAAACAAAACACACATTTGAATAACCTCTTTTTTAATATTCCTATTCGCATGATTTCGTTGTTGATCTGTTTTTTGGCTTTTACTGCTACAGATTTCATGATTTTTAATTTTTTTTTTTAATGTGTTAATGATTTACAAAATGCGATAAAGGAAAGATTTAGTGAGTTTTTCCCCCCAACAAAATGCTAGAATATCTCTCATAATATTATAATCGAAAAAATATTGCATATTCAATTAAAGATAATATCTTGTTTTTATAAACACAGCTTTTTGTTACTGTGAATTAGTAGCACACATCTTTGTTATCATTGAAAGTATCTTATAAAGATATTAGTTCTAAAGAGTTTTGTCTTAGGAAGCTCGAAAAAATTCCACCACGAGGAGTTTTAAAGATATGAAAATGTTTTCGGTAGATGCTGCAAATAGCATCTTTTGTGAAATTGCCTTTTTTAGTTTTGTTTTAATTGTAATAAAAACTTTACTATCTGCAATTGTGTGTCTAAAATGTGAATAAAGTTTTGTATTTTCAGTGAGTACACCTAAGATTTCTGATGAAGATTTATGCAGAAGTGAGCTTCATGTGATATCCTTTGGTTCTGACAAATTTCTTTTGGAACTATGGTATAATACTTGGGATAATGATCTTATCATTAGGTAATTTTTCTGAGTTTATATACATACATGTGTATATATTTTTTATATACATATATAAATTATATACATGTATATTTAAAGTTTTTTTCAATAGATTTGTAAGGTGAATTTGTGTTATTTCTTACATAAAATAGTGTGTATGTACTTTTGAGTGACCTTCTAAAGAAAATTTCTTTTTTTGCTTTTTTATTTCTTACTTTATACAATAAGTCAAGTCTCCTGTTTTTTAACGAAGACTCCTGTATTTTAGGACTATCTCCTGTTTACCCGTAGATTCTCAAATTTCTCTGTCTTTGTTGAAGAAATTTTTAACAAAAATATTTGGTGATAAAAATATCCGCTGATGGCAAAAATGCTTCTTATTCTTCAAGAGATAGTGCTATTGCTAACACTGCAGTATGTTGGGTGTTAATAGTTTAGGTAGGGGCCGTGATGGCCTTATTGGTTAGGATTTTGGACTAATGTTTGTGAGAACGGGAGTTTGAATACAGCTGGCTGAAGACTCCCTGTGTATTAAATTGTCACTGATGCACATTAAATCTCTCGAAGTCACAAAGTCCTCCAAGTTCCCATTGCAAATTAATACAGGGTTGCTATTTCACAGGGAAAACCTGGGAAATTCAGGGAATTTAAAAATCACCTAAAATAACTGGGAAATTGCAGGGAATTTTGTTTCTTATTTTTGTCTTTTAAAAAATGGTCACCACTCAAGGCATAATCTATGGGATATTTAACCATGATATTTCAGCTATACTAAACTGTTTAATTTACTATAGCATTTAAGTATGTTCTGCTGTTTTTCGAGCAATTAAAACGTATAAATATAGTTAGCCCCATATAGTTCACACACGAGTACAGTAATTGTGTTTTTCCTCGTAATATATTGTGTATACTATGTACAGGGAAAACATGAGGATTTTTTTTTCCTTCCAAATTTGAATGCCATTCCTCTGGGAGTACTGATCGAGGAGCTCCCTTGTCTTCTGGATTGGGATAAAAATTACAAGGTTACAGAGTTGAACATTGGTAGTTGTAAACCCATTATTTGGGTCGCCTGTTCAATGAGTTATAAAATAAAATAGTTTAAGTAATTATAAATAATGCATAAAAATACCTTTAGATTAAGATCTGTATACATATTTTTTGCTTTGTTAACTGTAAATGTTTATATTTCTAAGGTAAATGTTTATATTCCATTTTTGAGTTTCTCTTTTTAAATTGCATGATTGTGCATGCCTGATGTACCGATACTTTACTTCGTAGCCTAAAAAATGTCGCTAATGAAATCTGTGGTATTTTATTTCTCCAATTTTAGCAGATATGTTACTTTATTTTTATTTAATTTAATATGCAAGTTAAATTTGTAATTAAGGGGCCCAGAAAACATTAAAAATCTGTAGGAGCTTGTTTGCTATGAAAGGAAAAGCTCTCTTATTAGTCTAACCATACTTATTAGAATATTGTGGGTTACCATTTTTTGGACTCCTTAACAACCAGTATTTGTCGACCCCTGTGTAAATTAATTTTAAGAAAATTTCACCCATAGCAGGTTATAAGTAGCATGCAGAGCTAGTAATGTCTAAATTCTTACCAGATAATTTTTGTTAAATTTGTGCATGTCAAATTTTCTTACCAAAATATATTTAAATGTACTTAAAGTAGTAAGAAATATTTTCCTATGTTGTGATGAAAACTTATATATAAGAAATTTCTAATAGTTCGAGTGGATCTAGAATTTGGTCAATTCAACGCAAACTAATATTTTCATAGTTAAAGATGAAGTTGGAAATAATGAATTAATTTCTTTTAATATGTGTTGTTTTGTTACAAATAAGGCACAAAAATTTTACTTTCATTATTTAAAAAAAAAAAAAAAAAAAAAAACGATCTATGTTGCAAAAATGCGATTTGTTTACCTTAACTACAATAATTTTTAAGAATAAGCAGCAAACTACCGTATGAAGTTAACCAGAAAGTAAAAATTTCATACTTGTTCTTGTACCTTACCATAAACTCCCTAGAATGAAGTTCCGTCAAGGAATGACGTGACGTTAAGCAGAAATTTCTTTTACGGCACCATAAAGCTTCTGGAAAATGTTTCTTGGCAAGAAACTCAACTGGTTTTTTTTCCTACCGGTATTTACCACCCAGAATTCTCATTCTTGGATGGAATGATGGTTTTTGAGGACTAAATATGATATGGCTCTGATTAATTTCGTGATTTTTTTTCTATTACAAAAGAAGAAGTAATAATATCTTAGATTTTGAAAGACTATTATCTCTGTAAAGTATTTTCGAGTTTGATGTTTTTGCTTAATTCATATTAATCTTTCTGTGATTAAAGAAAATTGTGAAATTGAAATTTGTTATTTTTAGAATCAATAGTTACAATAATGGAGAAATGATTTGCCTTTCCAAAGGAGTTTGTAAATCTTTGTTCCAAATGAATATGTGGCATCACCTCACTTTGAATTATATTGAGAGCTCACCTAAATCATTAATCAATTGCAGAGTAAGTTTAAATTTTAGTTTAGTAAGTTCCAATTTATGAAGCTCATTCTGAAATAAAATTTTGAGGGATTCTCTTTTTAATGTTAGATTAAAGAAATTTATGGTGCAAATTTTTAATTGTTTATATTACATTTTAATGGTAAAAAAAATTTATTTTATATGATTACGATTGAAGTGTAATCCTTTAAGCATTACTTAACCCATTTCAGACCAAGCATAGTTATTTTATAAAATGTTATATTATTTTCATTGAAATGTGCTTACATTACATTCATTAAGACAAAAAAAATTTTGTGTATGAAAAATTTTATTTTATGTAAGAAATAAAATGCTGCGTATAGGCACCATTCACCAAATTAGTGAACAAACCATTTAGTTGAACACATGTTTTTTTTTATGAAATTTGTTTTATAATTATTATTATTATTTTTTTTTTTTTGGTTTACTAACTTGCAACTTTAATTCACCATAGAAACATATGATAAATCTCAAAATGAATAATTATACATTTTAAAAAAATTGCATTTGTTAATAACCGTCTTAAGTTTAAAAGAGCTTGAACAGTTTAAAAATTTCTCAACAGAAAGTGTTCATTCCAATTGAATTAACTAATAATTTATGGATGTCTTCAGGACCATTAACAACAGCAGAAAAATAAAATTAGTGAAAAATATATGTCACAGTGTTAATAAAAAAATATTTATTTAAATGGTGTGTTTGCGCACCTTTGGCTGAAAATGGGTTAATCCATAATATTTTTTCAAATCTAAAACTTGTGGTTTTCCTATAAAAGTATTAACTATTTATGATTTTTCTATGTTCTTAAATAAGTAGTGCTTAACTGTGAAAATTTTACTCTGAGTCTTTTATCTCCCTTAGAGGGATATATTTCATTGTATGTGTTCAGTTGTGTATCCTATCAACTATTAAGACAGGGTGCGTAGCTTTCTTAAAAAGTGCTTACAGGTACTTATTTTTGATTTACTTTTCTTAAAAGCCCTTAAAGGTGCTTTTTATAATTCGGGGTTTGTAAAAAGTACTTTATTTTCTATCTTTTGAAAAGAGATTTTTTCTTTGCCATATCGATTGTCGTTCTAAATTACAAAAATGCATGATTTTTTGCAATTTTCTCTGCAATATTTATCAGAAACTAGTTATTTTATCATGATTATGCAAAGTTTTTGAATTTTATTTATTTTATGTTTATAAATTAAGAACTTTAAAACGATAGAAACATTTATTTTTACTACAGCACAGATCCTAATTATGATTTTTTTTTTTTTTTTTTTGGAAAGTGATTAAAAATATTTTTTGAGTGCTTAAAAAGTACTTAAAAGGTACTTATTTTTTGTTGAAAAATCTGGCTACTCACCCTGTTAAGACTTTTCTGAGTAAGTACCCTGTGGAAGTATTTTTTCCGGCTTTCTGTGACATATATCTCTAATGCTAATATCTTTCTGCAAGATATTTAAAAATAACAATTATGCATGTTACTACTTTAAAGTAACAGAAGCGTTAACTTCAAAAAATAAAGGTAAAGAAGTAAATAAAAATCGTATCAAATAAAATAATTTTTTTAATTGAATATGTAATTTTTTTTAATTCTAATATTATGAGCGATATTCTTACATTTTGTATGAAGATGACACACTATTTCCTTTTTCGCATTTTGTAATTCATCGACACATTAAACAAAGAAAAATCGTGAAATTTGTAGCAGTAACTACTGAAAAAAAGAATGACATCAAAATCGCTCGCGTCAAACTCTTCAAAAAAGAGTTATCAAACATGTGTTTTCATTTCAAGATTCAGTTGTTGTAACAAATAATATTGTATTAAAAATATTGGATTTTAAAAGCTATGTGGAAATCAGTAGTAATAATTGAATAAAAGAATAGAACAAAAATTTATACAGAAAACCAAATTTTTTACTTCATTATTCTTTATTTTTCATTATTCTCAAATGAGAATAGAAAAATCACAATCATTTTTTCCCCCACTCTGATGCGTGAGAAAGGCATGTTTTGAATATAATCTTTCAAAAATTTCTTCGGGAAAGAAAAGCAGAAATTTTTACTTCTCAAAGAAAAAATAATTTTTGCAAGAACTTGGTATTGTTCTGCAACAATGTCGCCATAATTCTACTATGGGAGCTTAAGTGCTCACTAAGCTTAAGAATACTGAAATTTTAGAAAATCTGGAAGATTTCACCAAGAAAATTATTTCCCACTTAAGCTAAGGGTGGTAAGCCATAGTAAAGACTGCATTTTTGAGGTTATTTTAAGAAAATGGGGGGCTCATTAAATATATCTTTAATTATGATTAATACAAATGCTCATTTTGTATACTAATTTACACTCTTTTGTATGTAAGCTCGCAATTACCAAAAGCAGAAAATTATAATGAATTATTTTCATGTGTAATATATTGCTTATTTTTTTTTACTTCTATTTCTTATCTACTTTTTGTTTTATTTAGGTGCAGATTGTTGTGGATGGCACTAAAGGAAATATATTTAATTTGTCTTTCAACAGAATTGGAAATACCACAACTGACTTTTATGTATTGCTTGGTCATACCAAAGATAATCTTGATGATGAGACTCTGCCTTCTAATTACTCAATTGGAAGTTTTATGCTTTTTAAAGGTTAGACTAATTTTATGTGTTTATATATATATATAATGGTGTGTAGCATTATTAAAACGTGTTTGAAGGTGCTTTTTTCATTGGGTGTTTCGAAAATGAGATTTTTTTTTTACCTAGTGGATTACGAATTTTGCAGGATATTCTCTATTTCAGGCTTCATTTTCCACTTTCTGAAATCGAAAATACTTAAAAGGTACAGTTTTTAAGTTCTTAAAAGGTGCCTATTTTTGTTGAAAGATTTGGCTGTGCACTCAGATATACATATATCATAAGAATACAGTTGTCTCATATTGTGATCAGACCATTTTAGAGCATTTTAGCCAGTGATAGAATTAGAATAAAGAGTATCACATGATCAATGGTCCAAACAACTAATCACATATTTGCATGTAACCAACCCCTGAATTCAACAAATAACAGCATATTTAATTTTATGTTTTTTGTCACTACAACTCGATCTTTGTAAACATGCGAAACACATCTTAATCCAGCTTTATTAACTTATTATTTATTGAATTTTGTTTTGTTAAAATTATTGTTATTCATTTTGCTATTACTATTTTTCAATTTGTTGCTATTTATTGTCATCTTTAATGGAAAGAAGCAATCGTACTCAACAGAGTGGCTGTGGCGTTACTGCAGATTGACAAAGAATAGTTCATGAAAAAAACAAGATATTATGAACCTAAAACACAATGCATCAATGATAGACATTGGGAAACTAGAAATGTTGTTTCACAGACAAGTGGAACAATTTCTACAAGTGCTGAAACTAATAAGTTGCAGGCAACTTATTAGTGATCACTGTAGAGATACTCGAACATTTATAAAAATAATTTCTTCTGGAGCTGTTTTGGATAAAAAGGGTTATAATCAAAACATATAACATAATAATAAATAAAACATATTAATGAATTGTTATATAGTAGGAAATCGATTATCCGGAACGGTCAGGACCATCGCTATTCCGGATAACTGATTTTTCTGGTTTTCTGAATCGGTACAAAAAGCCGTTTTTTTTTATTGTTGTACCCAACTATTAAAAAAAAAATTGGAAATAATCTTAAAAATAAGAAAAAACGATGAAGTAATACACTAATGATTATTTCCAAAATTATGGTAAGGTAAACATCTTTAAAAAAAGAAAGAAAAATCGTAAAATCTTATGAGGAAAAAAAAAACTTAAAAATGGCGAGAAAATTTATCGAATTTCGTTCCGGTTTTTTGGTTTTCTGGTTTTCTGATTTCCGGATAACGGGTTCTGTACTGTAATAATAAACAATCAATGAAAACATATAACATTGAATTTCAGAGGAGATATTGACCCCACTCTCGCTGTATATTCATCTTAAATCCCTGAGATAAACTACTAACAATGGACTCGACTGTTAGATTCATCTGTGCTTGAAATCTCAGACAATGCAAATTTTCTAAATTAGCACAGAAAAGTCATGAAGTATGTGCTACATGGGCCACATAGGCAAGCTACTCCAATGTATGGTAGTTCCACAAGTGTGTTTAAAAAAAAAATTCCATATGCTTTCAGAGACGTAACGATATGTCCGGAGTTGGTTTTCATCTATATAAACGGTGTGATAATTGAGGTGAACTATCTTTTTATAACAAAGGTGTGAATGACACACTCATTGTTGTTGATAATTTGATGGTTGTAGCATACAATTTTTACATTCCTATGTAGTATAATTGCCAATTTAAGCAGAATTTTGAAAGTATAATAATTTGTTTGTATATATTTATTTGAAATTAGTATTTAATTTGTTTGCAAAGCAAAAAAAAATATAATTGTGAAGATATTATTGGGGGTTGGCAAGTGTTAGCGAGCAGGGAGCCCTCTAGTATATATATACACATTAAATTGTGATTCAGGTGTTTCTAGGTACCATGTCATATTTGTGTTTCTATATTTTTATATACAATAATAAATACATATTTTAATTAAATGAATTTTTAGTCTTCAAGTTTATTATTAGGATTTATAGATTATCTTAAAATATATTGAAAAAGGTTTTCTTGATACAAAAGGTATCTTTTCATATCCAAACATTTTCTTACTTTTCCAATTTTAATTATTCAAACATAAACTCTTACGAAAAAATTTCAGATTAAATGCTCTGATTGTTAGAGTGTTTAGAGTTACCATAATTATAGCAACAAAAATTATACATTCAATGCTCAAATAATATAAAATATTCTGTTTCATGAGTAAAACTGCTGATACATTATCTGTAGAATGTCCTATAAAATGAAGTATACTTCACATTGCACGAAGTATGATTTAAATGACACTTTGATTCATAAATAATGTAATTTTCTGTCTAAAAAAGTTAACTTATCATTAATTACCTTATTGTATTAGTAGATGCTATGCTTATATGAATGAAATCTTTAATTTGTAGGGGATGTCCTAACGAGAGAGGTGATTTTCTATCTGGCAAGTTTGGGGCCGAATTCAATTAACATTTCAAAATGTGCATTATTAAATCAAAACATGTTTGTACCCAAAGAGGCACCATCTTGGAGTATGTCATCTTTAGTTGACCTGGATGTCATTTTAGGCCTGAAAACTCCCTCGCTTGAACCACTTCAAGTATGAATTTTTACATTTCAATATATTTATCTCTCTGTATTAAAAAGGCGTACTGTTTTAGGTGTTGACCTTAATGCTAAATTTTGTTTTACTGGGAAAAAACTGTAGGAATTTAGAAACTTGAAATTACTAAGGTGTATAGAAGAGTGGGAGAAGTATTTTTGATGTTATAAAACGATTGCCTTACAATGGATCCCATCCCGCTGTGGTATCCCCGGCAACGAAAAAGCGGATGCACTGGTAAAAAAAGGTTGCTTTGTTAATCAAGCCCCAAATAACTTGATTAGCTATAAGTCCGCTTCATTAATGATTAATCGTGCAATTAAGACAACACATATATCATTGCTAAAAGAACGGACAAAAGAAAAATCGTGGAGAAATAATATCCTTAATCTCCCCGATTGCCCAAAAAGCAGTGCTGTAGCTGCCTTTTGTCTTGCTACCAAGCACGATTGCTTATACGCTCATCTTTTCCGTCTTAAAATAGTGGATAATCCTGCCTGCCCCCTCTGCCGCAGTGGTGCGACGATGAATACTGAACAATTGTTCAGTTCTCACAAAGAACTGCATCTACTCCCGACACTGGGAGGCCAGAGACCTTTTGTTCAATTTAAATTCTTGATTTAATTTTTGTGTTTGATGTTTTGTTTTTGTATATTTCAACTCTTTCTGTATTTGTATTTTTCTTTTCTTTTGATCGCTGAACGGCGTTAGGATAATGTCTGTATCGCTTGCTGCATTGGAAATAAAAAATTAAAAAATGTATTTTTGGAGTAATTCAAAAAAATTATGTGGCTCAGAAGAACAAATTTAGAGCTTTTTCACTCATATAATGAACCTGACATTATTAACTTTATTAAACAACAAAGAATGAAATGGGCAGGCCAGGTTATCAGAATGGACAAAGACCGTGAAGCAAAAAGAGTTTTCAGACCAGTTGGTTTTCAGAAAGAGAGGCAGGCCAAATTTGAGATGGATAGAAGGAATAGAGAAAGACCTTTTGGTCTTAAAAACTAAAAACTGGAAAACATTAGCAGGAAAGAGGTTAGCCTGGAAAAAACTGCTTGAGAAGGCCAAAGCCCACCCTGGGCTGTCGAGCCATTGATGATGAAAGAAGATTATACGAGGATTAGGATGGAATTTTTTTAAAAAAAATGAGCATTCGATTATTTGACAGTTATTAACTGTTAAACTTGTTGAAAAAAATATCCTACGGGCCACTCTACAGTCTGCAGGAGAGCAACAACAAAATTAAAATTTGGCATGCTGAAAGGGCTATATTTGTCTATGAACATTTTTTTTCTTTGAAATTCCAATTTGCTCAACAGTTGTTGCAATTTTTTTTCTTTCAAATTTTTGCTTTACATTACATTTTGCTTTACTACTGACTTAGAAACTTGAAATTATGAAGGAAAGTGAAAAAAATTTGCAAGAAGTTAGATTGAATAATTAAAATATGATTTAATCATTAGTTCTAGAATTACTAACTTCAAAACTCGCAGAGTTTAAAAAAACCTTGTTTGTTGATCTAATGTACATTGAAAATTGGCATCCTGATATGACCTTTTTGAAGTATAACTTTAAGTGGAACTTTTTTTCCAAATTCCTATTTGTTTAAAAGTTATTGCAATTTTAAATATTTTTAGTCTATAAATTATAATTACTTATCAATTAGCTCTTGAACATTATTTTAAAAGTTAATATCTTATTTCCTTTTTTGAATTTGTGTAAATCAGTTTCTTTGATTGGATTACAAGTTTATTTGTTCTCTTTTGCACTTTTTGCTTTGTCCCTTTTCCTTATGTTTGACGTCTGAGATTTTGTATGATGTTACTTATGATTTTGTTCTATATTGCCAGTATATTCACCAGTACCTTAGCAAAATAACTTAGGTCCTTATCAGACCAATATTCATAAATCTTGGCTCAATAAGGGTTCAAATGGCCGTTAGTTTCCAATATTGGCCCTATATAGAATTGCTCGATTCACCCGTATATATTACCACCATTTTACTACCAATATCAGCCCTATATAGAATTTTCCAGATATTTTATATTCATTATCAGCCAATACGGGCTTTATATTGATCATATATAGCAGTGTTCCCCAACCTTTTTATCACCGCGGACCTGTCAACGTTTGATAATTTTACCACGGCCCACTGAGGGGGGTGGGGTATTGATTGTTTATATTTTAGATTATTTTAATTTAAATGTATTTAAACATACCTTCAAAATAAAATACAGTTAAACCAAAAAATAAAGTGATTTAACATTTTAACTTACTGGAACATTACATCAATGAGAACTCTAAGCTTGTTTCTTTGCAATGAGACGGCTCCATCTGGGGGTAATCGGAGACAATGACACCCCAAGTGTGTTGCTTATCTCCAGTTTATTCCGTTGCTTTGTTTTGGTTGCTGTTACTGCAGAAAACCCAGCTTCGCACAGATAGGTTGTTGGAAATGGCAATAGGGATTTAAGTGCTGTGGTGACAATCTCGGGGTATTCTGCCAACACTTTAATCCAGAACACCGGCAGAGTTGTTGTTTCGAACGTAGTTTTGAGCCTGCCGTCATTAACAATCTCCAACAGTTGATCTTCTTCCTGCACTGACAAGCTAGATTCACCCGATTTGTTGGCAAATGGGTCGCGGATCCATTCCTTACCAGTTCGTGGGTCTTTTGTGGTTGGGAAGTAGCACTCGAACTCTTTTAAAAGCAAAGACAGGTGATCGTGAACCAACTGGGAGAATGAATGTTCAGGCTCTGTCTCGCCTAAAATACCCGCTAATGTCTGAAACATGTCGAAAATGCCTCTGTTCACGCGTTGTCCCCATAACTCCAGTTTGGCTTTAAAGGCAGCTACTTTGTCAGCCAACTTGAAAACAGTTGTCATTTTCCCCTGATGGCACAGATTGAGTTCATTCAGCAGGTTGAATATGTTACACAGGTAAGCCAGTTTGGTGACCCATACCTTGTCACTGAAATGTGCTGCCAGCGGTGACATCTTTTCTAAGAGAAATCTTTGCAATGGCTCTCGCAATTCAAATACTCTCAGTAGCGATTTTCCTCTGGATAACCATCGTATTTCTGTATATAACAGAAGGCATCTGTACTCTGCGTCCATCTCCTCACAAAGCTGCTCAAACAGGCGCGAGTTAAGGGCGTGTGTTTTGACGTAGTTAATAACTTTAACGACATCAATCAATACGCTGTTAAATTCTGGTGACATTTTTCGCCTTGCTAGCACTTCCCTGTGAATGAGACTATGTGTAGCTTCACTCTCAGGTGCAACTTCCTTAATCCGAGCAGTTGAACCAGATAGACGTCCGGTCATAGCAGCAGCTCTGTCTGTGCATATGCCTACACAAAAGGACCATTTCAGTTGTCTTGATATATAACCATCCAGTGACTTGAACAGTTCTGCTCCTGTGGTGTTGGTTGGCAAAGATAGTGCACGTAACAATTCCTCATGCACATCTTCCTGATATAGATATCGCATATAAACAAGTAGTATTGCCTTGCTGTCAATATCTGTAGATTCGTCAACCTGGAGTGCGTACCACGGTGATGCATTAATCCTCTCCAACAATTGCTTTTCAATGTCTTCGGCTATTTCCTCAATGCGCCTAGTCACAGTGCTAGCCGACAAAGGCACATGTGCTATCTTTTCCACAGCAGCTTCTCCTAATATTTCACGGCAAATGTCTTTAGTGGCGGGCAAGATTAATTCTTCACCATTATTGAATGGCTTTTTAGCTTTAGCAATATGATTAGCCACCAAATATGATGCTCTTAGTGCACTCTCCTTTATTGATGTGGTGGCCATCATAAATTTTTTCTGTCCTTCGTGTTCCCGTTTTTCCTTTCAAAATACTCCAGGGACTTGTCTTTTAATCCAGGGTGCTTGGAGTTCAAGTGGCGAAGCAGTTTTGAAGGTTTCATTGCGTCATTGGAGAGTTGATCGCCACAAACTATGCAGAGCGGTTTTGGTTTGTGAGAATCGCCTGTCCCGACAAAACCATACTTCAAGTAGGACTCATGGTATTGTCTGTTAAAAGTTGCATGTTTCTTTGATGTTGAAGGCTCTTCGGTCTCTTCACTGAGCCTTTTCTTTTTTCCATGGAAACTTTCTAAGGACGTCTGTTTCGTATTTATTTTCGCTAACTTGTGAGTTAAATTTGTACAGACACAATACACACGTACGCTAAGCACTGTTAAACCTGAGAAAGTACCAGTGAACAGAGAGAGGAGTGATAGACACTTTCTTTTTACAAAAAACAAACAAAACCGCATAAAGCACACAAAACAGTAGAGAGGAATCATGGTCACGTGGTCTTCGGGCGACTAAATGGCAGACGAGCCAGCTTCTCTTTTATAGCCTTACTATATACTCTCACTGTGTGAGGCGTCAGAATCGAGAGAGAAGACGAAGTTCTTCATTAGTTCCAATGCAAATGTCGCGCCGCGCTTTTGTTTTTTATTTATGATATTTGCTGTTACGATGATTGCTTTTTTTTTATTTAAACAAATTGAATGAAAAAATAGTTGCAGAAGATTTCTTTTTTTTTACTTTTTAAAACATTAAAAAATTTATGTTACTACCTTCGGGGGCATATTTTTTTTTTAATAAATAAAATTTTAATGAACACGGATATTTTTAATTTGGGGTATAAACCTAGGAATTTAAATTCAGTTTCAATGAAATGGGCGGCCCGGTACCATTTTATCCACAGACCGGTACCGGACCGGTCCTACTAATATATAGGACCAATATTTTATTTTATAACCGTCGTTGAACACCCGACCCAATTTTCAGGTTTACGACTACTGATGTTCAACTACGTAACCTTGTAATTTTGAACCCAATCCACAAGACAAAGGAACTACTGGATCTAGTATTGGAAGTAATTTCGTCAGCACTGTCGTCAGTGCCAGCCGGATGCGAAATTCATATCGACCAGCCATGGCTGGGATTCGAACCTGGTTCACCTCATTGAAAAAGGAACGCTCTATCCCCTGAGCTATTGTGACTGCATAGGACTAATATTGAAATATCTAGACATCATATAGCACCAATATTGAGCCAGTTTTTAGCCCACCTGAGTCCTATGTAAAATTGTTGCTAGGATAAATTCTATCTCACCAGTGTATTCATCATTGTAAGAATTTGAATTTTAAATATACATTTTTTTTCTTTTTTAGAATTCTTTAGTTTGCTGTTACACAGCTGAAAACAAAGATTCCTATTTGGTGTATCCAGTGACTCCAAGGGGATTTTTTCCTCTCCAAGTCTCTTTCTCTTCTGGTGGAAATTCAAAGTAAGTTTTTTATATTTATTGATATCTTAATTTTTGTATTTTCTATTGAAATCGTGCATTTGAGTAATCTTTTTTTTTAAAGAAAATTCATGCAGTTTGCACCATCTGCGATTTTATCTTATTATTCATGCAGTTTCTGCAAATAGTTTCGGGAAATTAGAATGAGTAAATACTTTTGTTGACTTGCACTTGTAAAAATATTTGTAGTTTTCAAAACTGAGTATAACAATTGGAGGTATATTTATGAAACTATGTATTATTTTCATTTAAAGGGATATAAATATTTTAAAATGTTTTGATTGATTTTTTTATTAGGTTAACATCATTGCAAGATGGGATATATTCAAAAATGCCAATTGAATTGCAAGTTCTTGTTTTTGGAAAAATTTCTCAAAAAGAGTATCGAACTCTTCAAAGTGCCATTCTGCAAGCAGGTGGATCTGCAATATTCTTGTTGTTGTTCGCCTATGTAAGTTTATAAAAACATTTTTTGAAAAGAATCTGCGGTTGCGAACGGATAATCTAAAGTATTTTAAATTTGTGTTATTTTTTTTAAGTTTTATTAACTGAAATTTTTATTAAGTTATAAAGCTGAAAGTTTTAATACCTATTTATGTACTTTGTAATATCCTTTGCTTATCACCCATCATTAGGGCAGCAGGTCTGTCTCGGCGTGAATTTCCGCAATGAATTCCGCAAAATTATCCTCTTTTTTCCTGAAATCTGCAAATTTCTCAATATGTTTTGATTTGCGAAAATGGCTTAAAATGTGAATTTTTTTTTCGTTTTTAATTTATTATTTTTATTTAACAGAATTTTTAACTTTTCTGAAGCCTTAAATTGAACATGTAAAACTGGTTAGATATTTAGGGGAGCGAATCAATAGCAAAATGACAAAAAAAGTAGTTCAGAGATAAGAGATAATCACTAGCTTGTCAAGTAAGGTGGTCTTTCTACACTTAGGGAGGGTAAGAGACTGATGGGATTACTTTCCTGAAGTCAGTAAGAGTACAATTGTAAATTGGAATCACAAAAGAATGAAAATGCTATAAATCAAATCTTTGACACAAAAATTGTAACCCAGGCTATTGCACTGGGCAATGAAATTTCTACTGCCTTTCTACATATCCAGGCAATATTTCCTGGGCGGCTTCTTGTGATTTCTTAAATAGGGATAGGTTTCTTAGATGAGAGGGACATAAGGCTTTTGTAACTAGTAGTTTGAATGTAGAATGTTTGAGTTTTCACAGCAATTACTTCTTACAAAGCAACGATCAATGAATTGCTTGTTGACGAAGGAAAATATATCCAGTTTTGGAAATCAAAGTCCGAACGCTATCTAAAATAGGCAAAACTGGCAATTCAATGTTTGTCGGTACCTAAAACGCAGAAAGATCGTTTTCTAAGTATAAAAATGTATTAAGTGATGAAAGACGAAGCATAAAGAGAATAATATGACAATGTACAACACTTTGTACCAAAATTCTGTTCATTTAATTAAAATTATTAATATGGCTTTAAATTAAAAGAAATATTTTTGTTGTGTATTCTTTAAGCTTTTTTCATTAAATGCGCAATTTTTGTGTTTTGCATCGTCTATGTAGTGAACTTTCTTATGTTTAGAATCTGCTTAATTTTAAAAAATTTTCGCTAATTTCGGGTCTTTTTACCCGCGACAAACTTGCAGCCCTACCCATCATCAAATCTTATTTTACTTGCCCTTCAAACATAGAAATTTATAGTGTTTAATTCTTTTTGGAGAAAATATATACAGTAGGGAACCGATTATCGGGATCGATCGAGACCATCGCTATTCCGAATAACTGATTTTTCCGGTTTTCTGAATCGCTGTAAAAAGCCGTTTTTTTTATTGTTAAACCCAACTAAAAAAAAACTTTTTGGAAATAATCTTAAAAAGAAGAAAAAACGATGAAGTAATACACTAATGATTATTTCCGAAATTATGGTAAGGTAAACATCTTTCAAAAAAGAAAGAAAAATACTAAAATCCTATGAGGAAAAAAAAAATTTCTTGAAAAAAATGGCGGGAAAATTTATTGAATTTCATTCCGGTTTTTTGGTTTTCCGGTTTTCTGATTTCCGGATAACGGGTTTTGTACTGTATATATATATATTTTTTTTTTTTGGAAAATTATTAGCATTTGCTACTTGTTCTGCAAATAATTTAATTCTTATTTTTTTTTCCGTCCATTTTTCAATAATGCTATTCCTGATTAAATGTTTCTTGTTGAACGAAAAAGATTGTGCAACAAAAATTGTGCTTTTCTTTTAATTTATTGACCATATTTTTATTTTATTTTATTTATTTATTTATTTTTTTGTAGAACAAAAAAGAACAAAAAAAAATTTTTTTGTCGAATTTTTTTTCTTTTAATTTATTACACTTTTTTTTTTTTTTTAATGTATTTAAGAAAAAAAAATTTCCTTTAAATTAAATCTGTGTTAAAGAAAAAATAATCTTGTTCCTCATTGGGTTGTAAAAATGGGCTACTGACATTAAATTTTAATGAATGCATTTCCAAATAATCAGATTATTTTATCAAACAGGGAATCAAACTATTATATTTATAGCTTTTCTTGTGTTTGTGTATCAATAGCATTTCCAAATGATCAGATTATTTTATTCAAACAGTGAATCAAACTATTATATTTATAGCTTTTCTTGTGTTTGTGTATCAATAGCATTTCCAAATAGTATGATTATTTTATTCAAACAGGGAATCAAACTATTATATTTATAGCTTTTCTTGTGTATCAATAGATTCTGGAAAATAGTAATAGTGAGGAAGATCAGATTGCTAGTCTAAAAATAATTCTGAAGCTCATTAATAAAGACAGTGCATTTCAAGATGATTTCATTCGAATAAAAGGATATGAACTTTTGACTCAGATGATTGTCTGTAAGAAGTGCATAGTTTCTGATGATATGTTTCAGGTTTGTTAACTTATTTATCTATCTATTTTATCAGGGTGGCCAACCACCTGGAAAACCTGGAATTATCAGGGAGTTTTTTTTTATACTGGAAAGAACCTGGTAAAATCAGGGAAATTTGGATAAAACCCTGGAAAAATCAGGGAATTTTAAAGAAAAGCTGGAAATTTTTTTAATTTCAATAATTTAAATTATTTATTAATTTTCTTAAATTATTTCATCCATTATACCCACTTTTTTAGACGGAAATGTATCTCCAAGCAGTATAAATATAATCAACTAAGCAATACTGCTTGCATCAATATTTGCTCCATTACAGCTCTGTTAAATTAGAATGCCACATAAAATTCTCCCACTGTTGCTAAACGAATGTGGAAACCTTTGACCGCTATGGACTGTGCAATTTAGGAAAGATTGTGGTGGAGGTGGAAGAAGGGATTGGGATATTAGCTTCTGTTTTTAAATTCTGTTCTTTGGCTGAATCCATTTATGTCTTAAGTTTGTTCCAATACTTTCATGGTAATTCTTTTCCATTTTGACAAAATGTTTTTGTATTTTTAACTTAATAAAATTCTCCAAAAATTTGTTGGTTATAATTTCATAATAATAATAGATTTTGTATTGCACTCTTTTTCTGAAAGCTTTTGTATTCCCATTTAAAGAAATCTGTGAATTACTTTTTCTCAGCAAACCAACCAATCACTAACAGCATTACAACTTTTACAATCACTAACAGCATTGTTTGTTGACAAATTGTTGCATTAATGCTAATTTTTTCTATTTCATTTTAACCTTTTATAACATATTTTAATTTTAAAAACAAGTTTTTTTTTCTTTTGGGAACTAACTATATACTAATATTTAATTTTACTCTTTTGTTGGTCAATATATGATTTTTGATTCAAAATTTTGTACCAAAACATTAAAAAATGAATAAAAAATCTTGCCAAATTGTCGAAATAAATTTTTTTTTTCAAGATATGTTTAAAAAAATAACATTTTGATTAAAATATTTTATAATATAGACACTTTTCTTGTACCCACATCCTACACTTTATTAGAATAAAGAAACTAAAACCTGGAAATTTTTAGATTTTTATCTGGAAAACCTGGAAAAATCAGGGAAATTTGTTTATGTTTCTTTTTCTGCAGTAATTACTTTACAAATACTCGTTTCTCACAAATTATTTAATTTACACAATTACCAAACAGGAAGTAATTTGAGGCCCCTCAATTTATAAGTGGCAGTGGAATAAAAATGAACATCTACATTTTTAATTTCACCAGAACTCAACATGTCCTTTTGGTATTTCATAATTTATAAACATTTAATTTATAAAATGTGTGTATGTTGTGGTGGTTAAAATATATTTACGTAACATAAATTTTGGAAACCAATTTATATAGTTTAGAAAATTTTTAAAAAGCAAGAGAAAATTTGACAACTATGAGCTTATTTGATTCAAATTGTAAAGCACATAATTAAAAATGGCTAAAATTAAGAAGAGGTAAAAATATGCATATTTTGCAATCGTGAATTGTGACTGAATTTTTTTGAAATTTTGTGTTCATTAATTTTATCAAGGGAGGCGTAAATTCGTCTAATTTGCTACTTGGTTTTAAAAAAATGATAAAGGGCAGGCAAAAATTATGAACTTTATTTATTAAATCCAACTTTTTTTTAAATTTATATCAGATTAATAAAAAAATTTTACAATTTATTAATTAAAACTAATTGCCAATCATAACATTTAGCAATTTCTTTTTGATGAAATAAATTCTTAACATTACTGAAATCTTAACATTACTGAAAAAATCAATATTGTAACTAAGATACCGTATATGCTGTGTATATAGGGCCTAATACAGATGGATTTGACTACAATTTATCAGTACTTTAGCGAAAATTGAAAAAACGTTTAGTATCAATGAAATTATTCTTTAAAACCAATCATTCTTAAGGTATTATTAATGAATTTTATTAAAATATATTTTGGTGCACAAAATTTAGAAAAAAGTATGGTTTTTTACTTTATTTCCTTTTTTTATTATAAGTGGAATCACTCTATTAAATAATAAGATTAAATTTAAAAGAGACTGTAATCAGCATATTTAATAAATAAATATAATAATAATAAGGTATATTTTTAATATAATAATAATGAATAAGGTATATTTTGAAAAAAGGTGATCAAGCTGGTTAAATGTGACAATACTTCAGGTTCTGTAGTCTTAAATCAAGATGTGGTTTGTTCCAATAGTTACTATCGTCTTTATTTTGTATTTGAAATTTGTTTTCGTCATAGCGATATTGTCGCAAAAAAGTTTGATTTTTTTTATCTGCAGAATTTTTGTAGAGATTTTCTTTTCTGCAGAATTATTTTAAAAAAATGCCTTTCTTGCATATCAGAAATGGAAGAAACCCTCATGATTTCTCTTTTTCTTTTACTTTGCTTTGAGAATAAAAAAAAATCTACATTATAAAAAGTAATTTCCAAATTGATAAAATTTAAAAAAGTTAACTACACAAAAAAAAAATTGGAACAGGAGAATATTGCCAATAATACCAGAATATGTGTTCTTTTACATGTGTATTTAAAAAAAAATTCTTACATTTATAATTAAAAAAATTATGTACTGTTCGATTCTGTACATGAAGGTTTTTTTTGTAAACAGAAAGTGATTCTGTTATTGGAAATTAGTAATATATATATATATATATATATATATATATATATTTGCTACTATTAAAAAATATTTTCTGACAGGTATTAGTACTAGAGAGAATTGTCGCATAAAGTTCGAAAAATTCTGCCATAGGGTATTTGAGTAATAACTGTAAATGTAACTGTTCAGTTTGAATCATATAGTATATTCATGTAATCTTGTAAATTTAATCTTTTTGAAATATATTTTTTTCAGCTTTTCCTGCAAAACTGCTTAAAGTTTGATTCTAAACTTAACATCACTGCCTTGGCATCAGAAGAAGTGATAAGTGAGCAGAGTTCTCTTGCTATTTCAAATGGAGCCATATTTTCAGTCATGTTGAAATCTCATCCATTTGCAAAAAATATATCGCCAAACACAGTTGCGTCTTTATTTTTACTGATAGAACGTCTGCTGAATCCGAAATCTACAAAGTTCCGCATAAACTCAATTCAGATGAATCATATTAATGTTTTAGACATTCTTCTTTGGATCATAAAAGTTAGTTGTTTCTATAATTCATATTCCTAGCAAGTATTATTCATAGCTGCCAACTGTACTGAATTTTTCCAGTTTCTCCTGGTCTACTGGTTTAATTTAAACTCTCCTGGTCTTTGTACATTTAAAAGAAGTACCTAAAATTGAGTGAAATTCTTAAAAAATCCCTACTGTAATAGAATTTTTGCACAGATTATTGCTTGCTCGAATATTAAAATAAGTATTATATGTAATAAAGCTAGCCTTATTTATAAATAATAAAGCTATATTCATTTATAATAAAATTATCCTCATTTATAAAAATCAGTTGAAAACTTTTTTTGTGTTAAAACGTTGCCCCGCAGTGGACTGATCGTAAAGACAGTCCTTAACAATAACAGTCCCAATAGAACACCTTAGTCAAGCATCACTGACTGCGGTTGGATGACCACTTTGATCAGCCTGCTTAGGTACTAAGGGTGCATGGTATCGGCCCTCGTTAAACTGTTTTACCATAATGTGCTTGACTTTGCTTACAACTCATCAGACTACCAAATCAGGGGAGCCATTCCCTCTGCAGAAGATCAAAATTGCAATGGCATATCTTCAGATAATCCTCAGGGATGTTTCTCAGACCATCACCAAAGACTCATTATGCAGCTCTAGTGCGACGTAAATAAAGTACCTACCTAAAATTTTCATTTTATTTTTATTCGGAACTTCCTTTTTAAATTAGTTAAAATATGTTTTAACTGTCTTTGATGAATTAAATACCTATTACTATTCAAAGTTTTGAGTAAACACAATACATAACATTTCAAGTTTATTTAATATCCTAGATAACTGGAAAATATTGCAGTTTTTCTATTTTGATGACGTTTAAAATCCCTTTGCATAAAATATTTAGTACATTATGCAAGAATTATCATGAAATTTATATACTTTCCTTAAATCTACTGAATTTTTTTTATCCATGTTGGCAGCTATGATTACTGTTTTTACTCTGTAGTTAATCGTGTTTTTTTATTTCTAGAGGCATTGCATAATGGGCGAAGGATTTCTTCCATTAAAAGCCTTACAAGTGATACCTTCCATTATGCAAAAACTTCTTCTTTATAACTTCAATGGGTTGATTTTTGAGAACATCTGCCAATTTATGCTGTTGCTTCATGAATCATCAGCCACTTATGTGTGCCACTCACGTTCAGCTTTTTTCTTCTTACGTCCTGTTGACAAAATTGGTATGTTTTTTTATTTAAAACAACAAACTACAATAGACTTATTTAAAATGATACAATAGATTTATTTAATGCAACAAAATACAATCTAAAAGCCACAATTTTTTTGCTGCTTCTTAAAAAAAATTAACTGAAATAAAACTTTTTTAGTTTCATGCATCTGTGTGATTACAACGAATCTTCAACAGTAGAAAGAAGAAAATTTATTAGTGTGACTTACGTGAATTAAATGTTTTAAGCAGGGTATCAACACACCTGGAAAAAGTCATGAATTTCGATATTAAACAAATTTTGTCATAAAATGTCATGACATTTTAACTATTTTTTTTTCAAGGAAAGTCATGAATTTAGGTTGGTTAAAAACAACTTTTTATAATGGAATTTCTCGAGCAAGGCACGTCGTATTGGTCCTCGTTAAACTGAGCTACCGTAAAGTGCTCGACTTCGCGCGCAGGTCGTCGGGCTACCGAGGCGGGGGTGCCATCCCCTATGCAGAGGATCAAAATTGTGAGGGCATGTCTTCATATCATCGTAAGGGATGTTTCCCCAGACCGTCGCCAATAGCCCATTGTGCAGCTCTAGTGCGACGTAAATGAACTACAACTACAACAGCACGTCGATCTTGGAATGGAATTCCCTTCAATTTCTTGGTGTTCCGAATATCTGAATTTGTAACAAAATCCCCACTCACAGTCATATTTGATTAAAATAAGAAATGTTTTTATCATGTTCTTTAAAAATTATGGTTTTCTGTCAAAAAATGAAAGAAAGAATATCTTTTAAACTTCTTTAATTTCAGAACTTTTGTTATTATTTTTTTTATTATTTATTTTATCAATTTAAAATTCTAGCTAAAGCAAGCAAGCCTGTCATTGGCTTATTTCTTTTATTCCGAAATGAGAACAGAAAAATCAGAAGTATTTCTTACCTTTCCGATGAACAAGAAAAGTATCTTTAGAATATAATTCTGCAGAAAAAAAGAAGAAAAATTTTTTGCTTTCATGTTTTTTTCAGCTGTTTTATTGCTTCAACTCTTTCTTTACTCTGTTTTTTAAATTTAAATTCTATAAATATGAAGATGCAGAGTATAACAGTTTTCGTTCTATCTATCATTTCAATTAATGTTATTTTAATGCTTTTTTAAATTTATTGTGTTTTTGTCGGAGAAAATGGTAACTTTCTTTAAGTCATGGAAAATTCTTGGAATTAGTCGCGGAAAGTCATGAATTTGAAAATCTAAAATGTAGCAGATAACATGTCTAAGTGCTTTTTTGTGTGAAAAATTTGGAATAAAATAGAATTCAACATTAAATGGGTATATACTTCAACTCTAGGAAATTTATATCTCGTGAATTGTGAGACGTGTTATGAATATAAAATATAAAAAATTTCTTGAAGTACTTTCTAAACTATGTGTTGAATGTTAAAAATACATGTTGAAAATAAAGTATGTGTATGCATGTAGAAAATAAAATTATTATCAGTATACAGTTAAAAATTCATGTATTTCTCCACTTTTCAACTTAAGTGTGTTGTGATATTCAATTACATTACTAGGTTTTTAAATACCAAATGTAAAGGTATGGTACTAATTGCAACAAAAAAATATGATTTTCAATAAATTTCGTACAACTTAAACATGAAAAAAAGGATTATTTAAATGTGCAATTCAAAACTTGCATATCATATTAGATACATCAAAACTTTCAAATTTCTATTTTGTGAAAATTTAGACAAAACTTGTGAAAAATTGAAAAATTATATTAAAAAATCAACACAAAAGTATGGATTTATCGCTTCGTTCAGGATGCAAAAATAAAATTTTAAGAAAAAGTATTTTGTGTTTTTCCCAAAGTTGAATTTGTGAAGGTACTGCTAAACGGTAGGAAATTTGGCCTGGACAGACCCCTAGTGAGCGTAGCAATAATTGCTGAATTAACGAAATAACATTTTAATTTACAATGGCATTGACGCAAATGAAACATACTAATAAGTAATTATTTAAAAGCCAGTTAGAATATTTGTATTAGAGGATCATCATGATATTGTATTAAAAGTATCAAGATTTTCAAAAGCATGTGGAAATGTGTACCAATAACAACTAAGAAAACTATAAAAATTGAACTCTGGCTTACGATGAATCAACAAAAATAAGAGACATCAAAAAGTGATTATTTAACTGTGCAGCTTAAAAAGTGTAATTCATAATAATATCATATTAAAAATATTTTTAAAAAATGACATGTAATTAACACTGATAACTGTTGATAAAACGATTGTAAATTCACTTGGATCTGCAATGAAATAGGCACAATTAAAACATGTAATCAAATGATTATTCAAATTCAAAATTCATGCATTGTATTATCCTACTGAAAAATTTTTGAGCGTGTCAGAAAGGGGTGACTTAAACTCATCATTCAAAGTTTCTAATTTTTTTTTATTCAAAAAATTACAAAAAAAATTCATTAGGTTCAAGTGCTGCCATAAATTTTGCACTCCTTTTCCTTGAGTTTGCAAGTGAAGCTATAAAAAAAAGGGTTTAACATACAATATTTTGAATAGACTAGAAATATTTTTCCTACTCTTAAGAGTTAACATTGTACCTGCCAAGTCTTCTGTTTTTTAACGAAGACTCCTGTATTTTACGACTATATACTGTTTATGTATATTCTAAAATTTCCCCATATTTGTTGAAGAAATTTTTAAAAAAATGGCAATAAAATATCCATGGATAGCATATTTATTCCTCAACAGATGGTGCTATTGCTGTACTGTGATCGATGCGAATTCTGCATCCGGCTTACACCAACCACAGTGCTGACGTAAAATATCCTCAGTGGTAGATGAATCATGGGTTAGAGTCCCCTTGCCATCAGGCTAACTGTGGGAAGTTTTCCATTCAATGTAACACAAATGTAGGTTAGATCCATCAAAAAGTCCTCCACGAAGGCGAAATTTCTCCCAATACTTGATCCAGTAGTTCCTTTGTCTTCTGGATTGGGTTCAAAATTACACTGCTACTGAGTTGAACTTTAGTAGTTGTAAGCCAAAAACATTGGGTAGGCTGTTCAACGATGGCTATAAAATAAAATATAGTTTAAGTAATTATAAAGAATGCGGTTTTAAATGCGAAAATTTAAGAATGTGGTTTTCTTCTTAAGATTATGATTTATATACATATTTTTTACTTCCCTAAATGTAAGTGCTTATATTATAAATGTAAGTGTAATGTCTCCGTTATTTTATCTCTCTAATGTTGGCAGGTATGTAACACGATGGTAATTTTTTCTGTCACTATTACTTTGTTTAAAAAGTTTGAAATTCTAGTTATATTCGAGGATGTCTATATTGTTTATTTCTTGAATGAAATTTACTGATAAGAAGAGAAATTAATAATAATATGTCTCAGAAATTATTATTATTATTTATTTTATTCATTTATTTGTTAACAGGTTACGAGAAGAAAGTGGATTCCAGCACATGGTACATAGATTCGTCATCGGATTTTTATCCACTGCAGCCTTCTTTTCCCTCTTACAATAGAAGTCTCCTTTCAAAAAGACAATTATCTGTTCCAAATGAACAGGTGGTTCCATTTCAGAAGAAGTTACCCAAAGTTAAATCAGCAGATGATCTTCTATTAACAGAAGAAGAAATCACTTCTTCAGACCCGGAAACATCCAGTGATCAGACTTCGTCACTTGAAGAAAAATTTTCAAAATCAATAGAGGAAGATATTGGAAAAGAGTTTCCTATTTTAATGAGTGTACTGGAAGTCAAGAATAAAGAAAAATCTGCAATATGTATAGGTTGGTGTTCTTAGTTTCCTTCATCTGATTGAATTTCTTGTAATACCCAGTCTCAAAGTAATTAGTCATTAAAATTGCTTATTGCATGAAATGCTGTTATGATTTTGCTCAAACCAAGAAGATGGAGGAAGATTATTATTCTTCTAAATCTTGATTAATTGAATTTCTTGTAACACGCACTCTTTCTTTTCAGAGTAATTAGCCATTAAAATTACTTATTGCAGGAAATGCCGTTATGATTTTGCTCAAACCAACAGGAAGATTCTTTTTCTTCTTATTCTTAATTAATTAAATTTCTTGTAAAACCCAGTCTTAGTCCGGGATAGCCTGCCTAGTAGGGCACTGGGGCCATGTCCAGAAGTTCGTGGATTTGATTCCTACGCTGGCCGAAGACTAGTAATGTAGTAAATGGTGACTGATGCACGATAAATCTGTCAAGTTACAAAGTCCTCCATGTTCCCATAACAAATCATATCTCTGGGGGTACTGATCCAGGAATTTCTTGTCTTTTGGATTGGTTCAAAATTACAAGGCTTCGGAGTTGAACATTAGTAGTTGTAAACCCAAAATTGGGTCGGCTGTTCAGCGATGGATATAAAATAAAGTAACACCCAGTCTTCTTTTTCAAAAGAATTAGCCATTAAAATGACTTATTGCATGAAATGCTCTTATGATTTTGCTCGAACCCAGAAGACAGAGGAAGATTCTTTTTCTTCTAATTTGCCATCCCGCTGTGGACTGATTGTAAAGAACACTGAAGTCAAGCATCACTGGCTGCTGTCAGTAAGAGGGTGAGTGGCCACTTTGATCAACCCGCGTAGTGACGGAGGATATGTGGTATAGGTCTTCATTATACTGTTCTACTGTAAAGGGCTCAACTTCCTCTGCAGCGCAGCCGTCTACCAAAGCAGGGGAGCTATCCCCTCTGCAGAGGATCAAAATTGCAATGGCAGGTCTTTGGATCATCCTCAGGGATGTTTCTCAGACCTTCGCAAATAGCCCATTGTGCAGCTGTATTGTGATGTAAATAAATTACCTACATGCCTTCTAATTTGCCACTTGAATTTACACATAATTATTTTTTTTTTAAATAATATTAAAAAAATGCTAATTTTTCCTTAAAGAAGATTAAAAACCTTCTATAATTTAAACTTATTAAAGAAAAACAAATATTTTTTTTCTTTTAGAAAATTCAAATTTTTTTCCTAAATTTAAAAATATACCTATTCTTAATATTTTAATTTTTAAGGCTTATTGATATTGTTCTCATTACACTAAAATGCAATAAAGTAACTATTAATTGATGTGAAAACATATTTTATTCCAGCCCCATAAATAGAATTTTTTTTGTGTGTGTGTCCCTTTTCTGAAAAATGTTGTAATTACCTATTTTCTATGGTTGTATTTAAACTGTAAAGATGAGAAGTAAAATGGATCATGAGCAATTAACCCAATTATAAAGCATGCAGGTCACATGAAATTAAGCAACATAACTAGTTGAAGGCTGAAACTGGACTAACATTTTATTTGCAGATAAGAGATTATATTTATGACAACACTGCTGCCATCTATGTACAAACATGTTAAACTAACTCACTTAACAGATGAAATATATTTTAAAGATTACTGAGTCATTAATGTAATTTAATTCTTCTTTTCAAGGCTTATTGCAATTGATACATGGCTTCATTTTAAAGAGTAATTCTACAAACATCCAGCACCCATCAGGCATTATTCAACTGGAAGTTTTTATTGTTCTTGCCAATGCAGTTGATTCTGAAGTTTGTGCTTTTGCTCTTAAAGTAAGTTGTTTATTTCGTTCAGCTCACTTATTCTGTGCATGCTGTTAAAAGTATATTCTGAGTGTCAAGAAATAACTTGGAGAAAGTTTTATTGCAATTGTTTCAAACATTAAAATTTCTATATACTGGAAGATATGCTTGTTTGGTCTCAAGGAGTGCACCTTCCATCATGAGTCTGCTCCACCACCCCTGTGGCAGAATTTTTTCGAGCTGTCTGCGACAAAACTCCCTAGCACTAACATCTTTCTGTAGGATACTTTTAATAATAGCAAGCTTTTTTGTTACTAATTTAAAATAACAAAAGTGCTCTCTTTACAAAAAAAGAAAAAAAAACTTATATTTTTTTAAATTGAACATAAAATTATTATTTTTTTCTAATATCATGGTTGATATTCTTGCATTTATTTTTTTTTTGGGGGGGGGGGGAACACACTAATTAAAACTTCTTGGCATTTTGTAAATTATCATCACAAAAAAAAAATTAAAAATCATGAAATCAGTTGCGGTAAAAAAGATCGATGGCGAAATCATGCAAATCAGACTTCTCAAATTCGTGTTTCGTTTCGAGATTAAGTTGCTGTAGTAAATAATATCGTATAAATAATTTCGGATTTAAAATCTGCAGAGAAATCAATAACAATAACTGCGAAAAATTCCATAGAATCATTGCCTTAAAAAAATAAGTACTCAAATACATGATTCGAATTTTCCATATTGTTCGAAATATATTGAGATCTTTAAAAACCATGTCAAAATCAATAACTGTCGAAATTTCAGTCGAAGAATTACATCGATTTACGATACAACCGCCGTAAATTGAGCGAGTCTAAGGTACTCAAGACTTGTGTAAGGTGCATTTTCTTGGCTTTCTTATGGCACACGAATAGAGTTGACAAAAATCATAATTTTTTAAAACGAAAATCAAAAACTAAGATTTGTTTTATCATTGTGGCCATCCACCTTGAAAATTTTTTATACTGAAAAAACCTGGAAAAATTAGGGAATTTTAAAGAAAAGTTAGAATTTTTTTCTTCGATCCTTTCTTTCATGGCAAAACATGGCTTTCCTAATGGCAAAAGGACTCTAATCCATGACCTGTCTACCACTGAGGATATTTTACGTCAGCACTATGGTCGGCGGAAGCCAGATGTGAATTCATATCGATCAGCCATCGCAGAGATCCAAACCTGGTTCACCTCATTGGAAGGCGAACACTCTATCCCCTGAGCCAATGCGGCCCAAATGATGTATTAAAAAAAGAAAAAAATACAGTTTAACTAAAATACTTAATTATATTGGCACTTCTCTTGTACCGCATTTTAAATAAAATGCTTTATAATATTGACACTTTTATTGTACCCGTCTACATTTAATGAGGGGGGAAAAAACACACTGACATGGAATTTTTAAGATTTTTGCCTGGAAAAATCAGGGAAATTTGAAACCTGATTTGAGTGGCCATCCTGTTTATTTAAATTGTATTTTATTTTCTACCGCTCAAATCATCCAATAAAATGTACTAATAAAACTTAATATTATTAAATAATAATAATATTATAGAAATAATTCTGATGAAATAAAAAATATATTATTTAAAAACAATATTATAGCTAACTTAATATTTTTAAATAAAATGTTTAAAGTATTACAAACTAATGTCTTAATCATGGCTATTTTTGTCAAAACTGAATTATCTTAAAATTTTAAAAATGAGGAAGCAGCTAGCCAATTAGATAATGAAAAGTAAATTAGTTACGATCAGAATGCGTTATTGGAAAAAATTATTCTCTGAAAATAATTATTCTCTAAAAATTATAAATTTCTCTGGGTAGAACAAATATTTTTTTTTCATTATTGGTATATTCTTACAACATATTGAACAAGTTTATAACTTTTAAAAGCACTTAACTAAATGAGTATAATTGAAACATGGGTATTACCAACAAATTATTTTACTTACAAGCAATGGAAAAATATAATATAAAAGTTGCATGCCAGACTTATCTGCTTTTTGTCTCTCTATTTTAATTTATTAGTCTATTTTGATGTATAATAGCTTGCATATGTTCTCTTTTCAATATTTCTTTTGATAAAATCTTCATTACTTGTGAACTCAGACTAAGAAAATCAATATCTGAAGAATATTATTTATAAATGTTATTGTATACAAATATGTTTGTCTTATTTGACAAATATTAATTAACAAATTTAAAAAGAATAAATAAGTTTATATCAAGGATTTTTTTAAAGAAAACAATGATAGATGATTTAATTTGATGATTTCTTCGTTTACCCATTAAGAGCCCTGCATTTAAGTTTTAAAATCTTGTAAATATGTTATACATTATAATGTTTTCATGTTTATTTGAAAGTTTGGTTGTGGTATTTTAGTTGGCATTAAAATTTTGTATTGTGTGTAAGTTATTTCTTGTCATACTTTAATTTAGACTTTTTTTTTGCATTCAGTTAAAAATATCATTACAGATCTTAATGTACTTTACTGTTTTTATTATCATAGTTTTAAATTTTAGATCATTCAAGCCTACCTGTTTGAGGCCAATGAAGACACAAAAAATGCATTTCTGAAAATGAAAGGTTTTCATTTGCTTGCAAATCAACTTAATGTTCGAACATTTGATAAGAAAGTATTTGATGTTTGTTTCTCTCTTATTTCTGGTGTTCCTCTATCCTCTGTTATTGAGTAAGTTGTGTAATTTATTATGAATTTTTTTTTCTTGTCTTTTTGATTGTAAATAGTTTGATAAGTCTTTATTTACTATTTTTTATTGTTTTTCCTGAGAATGATATATTAGTATATTTTCTAATTAGTTATTTTTGGTTTACCAACATCAAAAGCAATATGGACAATTTTTGTTAACGGTAGAACATTAGGAAAATAATTTGCTCTATATAAGTTATATTGTAAGTTTTGTTATTCGGGGCTAAATTATATTAGAGTATAATTTAAATTTTTAGAAAAATGCAGAAGAGTGTGATGACAAAGCACTTGATAAATTGACTCTATTTGGCTGTAAATTATATGTACATTGCATACAATGATGAAGATATCACCAGGAATAACTTTTATTCTAATGATCAGATTTTCACGAACTAAGTGTCAGTCTTAATGGTTTCTAGGGGTCATCTCAAATATTCAAAACAATTAGTGCTAACTATAAGTTGAGAGTTACAAAATATTTGCATGTTTTTGGTCATATCTTTAAAGATAATTGAGCAATTTTGAAAACATTTGGTACTTTTTATTAAATGTTTATATTCCTGATTGAGCATAAAAGGGAAAAAAATGCAGGTTTAATTAGAATTTTTTCATGATCCAGGTATGTCAGATGTTATATAATATTTTTGCCCTAAGCCTTAATGTACATAGCCTTAGGTGGAATAAAATAATTCTGTATTTCTGATGTAATAATTTTTTCAAACTTTTACAAGAGCATGCAATAGTATTTTAGAAACTATGTTGTTCAAATCATTTTTACATTGTGTCTTTTGTATATGAAATTTTGTTTGATTTCAGGTGTAATATGTTTTTGTCAAAGGAGGCATCAGATTTTCAGACCATGTCATGGCTACCATTTCTTGCTGTGCTTCCAAGTTCTTATCTAGAACCATCCTTGTGTGAGAAAGCAATATTACTTCTGATTAAGGTGATTAAAATTTTTCCATGCTTTTTATCCATTGGCAAAATGGGTGTTTTGGCTTTGATGGCGTGCACACCTTATTTGGCACCATCACACTTTTCAGCTATGTTCAAGAGCAATAGTAAACAGTGTGCATAAGTTGCTATGGCGACCAATGCTGTTTGATATTTTTTTTTAAATTCTTTTTTTCACTTGCATTAATAATTTTACTATGCATTAAGTTGGTGAGTTTATTAAGTTAGTTACCATTTTTAAGATTAAGGACCAGAGAGATCCCATAAATACTTCTTGAGTTGTGAATAAAAGAGAATTTCCTCATTTGAATGATATTTTTGTTTTTATTGTTTTAATTAAGAACCAGGATTCCAACCTACAGTTCAAACTGGATCGTTTTCAATCCTAATTTGGGTGAATATTACAAATAAAGAGGGTAAAAAAATTAGGCAACAACCATTTTACCAATGAATACCCTGTCAAAATCTTTTTTCTGTGTAAATTAAGTGCTTATATTATTTTTTAAAATTTTTTTGGGGGAATAATCGAGCAAACGGGATCTAAACTAGCAGGATTTCAAATGAATTAATTGAAAATGTGATTTAGTGCAATTGAAAATTGGAAAAGACAAATAAAAATCACTTTCATTTATCATGCTGAATTTAAAATACATCTACAACCAATTTCTACTTCTTACAAAATGTTCTACAATAAAATAAAATTCACATGCTTCGTTTTTGATATTGGTGTTGCATTGATTTTCTTGCTTTTGTCAGCCTCGCTTAAGTTTATTTTTAAAATCCTAACATATTTATGTTATATATTTATGAAGCGTGCTAATCAAATTGTATGCAATTTTCATATTGTAAATTTTCTTACTTATGTTTCCATGGTCCACTAAGTTATACTCAAGGGGAGGGAGAGGTATAATCGTCCTAGGAATTCTTAGGTTCGACCAAAATTCCTTAGGAAAATTAAATGTTTAATTAGCTGTTAAAAGTTGCAGATAATTTCCTTATGGCTATGTAAAATCTAAAATTTTATATATAGGGTCTTCAAAAATTCTATAAAATATGAGAATAAGGCTTTTTGTGCTTTGAGGAAGAGGCTCGCAGTAAATTTTCTTCTGGTGCCCATAAAACCTTGGTGCAGCCTTGATGGCCCTTAATTTCCATTATTTTTGCAACAAATATTCAGTTTTAATTTTCTCAGAAAACTTGTTTCTCAACAGGCTGTTTTATATTTGAATCATTTCTTTATTCAGTTTTAATTGTGTTTTCTTCCTTTCAGTTTCTAAAAATGGATTGTAGTGTGATAGTGGAGTTACTAAACAATGGATTGATGATGAGTATTTCTTCGTTAATCAGCTGCATTTGTCATTCCTCGGAAAAGTGAGAGTTTTTTTTCATCTCTTTTTGTATATATATAATAACCGAAATCAAGAGAATGTCTACTTTCACTGGTAAATGTCCGAAATATTTGTTATATCTAATTTTATATTAATTTATAGTCTTACATCGATCAAAAATCACTTCGTGTTTTATTCAAAAATACAGGGTATCCAAGCACCTGGAAAGTCAAGAAAAATAATGGATTTTGGTACTGAACAAAATTTGGCATGAAATGTCATGATTTTAACTACTTTTTTTTAAAAAAAATCATGGAAAGTCATGGGTTTAAGCTGCCGAAAAATCTAATTTTTAAAATGGAATTTACCCCCTCCCAATTTCACAGTATTCTGATGTTCGAAATATCTAAATTTGTAGCAAAATCTCCACTCATAGTCATATTCTATTAAAATATAAAATGTTTTTTATCATGTTCTTTGAAATTTATGGTGCTCTTTCAAAAATCGAACCAAAGTGTAAAAATGAACACGTTTCTAGAGAGAATTATCTTTTTTTTTCTTTTTTTAAATTTTTTTTCCTATTTAAAATTCTAATTTAGACTTTTTATATTACACTTAATTTTAAAAAAAATAGTAAAACAGCTTTAAATAACTACATATATCTGACAGTATTTAATTATATGCTTTTGTATTTTTTTTCCAGCTATTTTACTGCTTCAATTTAAAATCAATAAATATGAAGATGCAGACTATAACAGTTTTGGTTTTACTTATTATTTCAATTAATTTAATTATAAGGCATTTTTTTAATTCATTGTTCTGTTTTTGTGGAGAAAATAAAAACCTCGGTAAGTCATGAAAAGAATTTTTCATGGAAACTTATGAATTTGAAAATCTAAAATCTAACAGATACCCTGAAAATACTAGGTTAATTTTAAAAGCTTGCGATTTTTTGTTTATGTAACTTTGTCTTGTTTTTTAATAAATGATTAAAAGAGTAAATAGTTCGAAATGATCAATGTTAGGATTTTTTTCTTTTTTATTAAACTGAAGTTAAACTCCATTGTATTTTCATACATTTTGTATTAAAATAAAGTTACAAAATGAAGTAAATAAATTAAATAAAGATTTAAACCTCTTAAAATCTCCTGTATTTTAAGTTATTTTGTAGTGAATGTTCTGCAATTTTTAAAATTGCAGAGGATTGTGGTTGGCAGGTATGCATTCATATTTTTGAAATTATGTGTGTCAATGACTTCTTAAGTGGAAACAAATCTTTTTAGAATTTATTCATTTGGTTTTTAACATTTGTAATGCAAGTTAACTTTTGCCTTGTAGGAAAATTGCTGACAATCTCCATGCTCCTATGGAAGCTCTGCATTGTTTGCTAAAAGCTGTGTCGTATGAGTTGTGCAGGTAATTATACTAGCTATTATTGGCATACATGTCTCTTGTTTTTGCGTGAGATTTCTTTTTTAATGTGATTTTAAATTTTATGCTTACTTTTTATTTTTGATTTAATAAATTTGGTTTACAATCATTTTCGCTACAGTTATATGTAAACAATTTAACTAAATGTCAGGGGCCCTACCATGAGTCACAGGAAATGGAATGGAGATTCTTGACTAGAAAGTAAAACTGGGTTTGGTTCTATGAAGGATCAGAACCGTACCGTGAACACTCGCTTGGAATCGGACATTCCTCGCTAACTGGTTCTAAGGGTACGGCTAAATTTTAACCAATCACACAATTTACTTGGGATTTTCTTTTTAAGTGTAGCAACATTAGCACGAATAAAACGAAACTGAATGAGTTAATAAGATTATAAAATTAGCTTATACTATTTAGATAATATTTTTGACTATTTATTGTTTTCTTTTCTTGATTTCATTAGACTAAAAAAATATTAATAGAGAATACTTTAAACTATTCTTTGAACTATTGCCTAATCTATAAAATATATATATTATATTAAAAACTGTCATCTTTATCAAGTATTAATCAGTCATAGAATAATACCATTTTCTCATTAATAAATATTTCTGATGTATTATTTAATACGTTTTATTATTTTTTTTAACCCTTTGCTTGCGGCTGGTACAGCATATGTACCGGTAGGAAAACTCCTCTTATTGCGGCGCTGGATCAGCAGTTGTACCAGTGGTTCTCTTCCCCCTTTTCTCCTAGACCGCCATCGCACCTGTCATTTCTTCAAGAACCCCCTGTAATTTTGGCCTGTTGTTAAAAAAAAGACTTAACGCTGCTTGCTTTCGATTCAGATGGGCTGAAAGATTTTTCTCTTTTATTATTAGTTGGCGAGTTTTAAAGAATGAGAATGTCTTTCATTTTCCTTGTAGTACTAATTACATTTCATTCGAGATTTTTTCAGCTACGATATTTAGCAAATTCTAGTTAATATTTTTTTTGATTAATTTATTTGTTAGTTACGTTTTTATTTTTTTTTAATCTTTTGATAATGTTTTAATTAAAATTTTATGAACTTTTTATTTTTTAATTTGTTGCTTCTGTTTGGTATTGAATTATTCTTCTCTCATTGAAAGAATTTTTCTCAATTCAAAATGCCACGTAGAGTGAGACCACTCACTCAAGAAGAAATCGATAAGTTAATCTTTGATTTCGATGTTGAAACCTAAGCGGATTTTGAATCTGAGTGTAAGAAGGAAGAAGAAAATAATGAAATTGATAGTGATGATGAATTTTTAATATATTTAAATACTCAGCTAATCTCAAATGTATGACTTCAAAGTTTCAAAAATAAAGTTTATTAAAAATGTACCGCTTTCATATTACAAATTTAGATGATCATATTCAATCGAAACCAGTCTGGAAATTCTACACATTAATTAGAAGAAAAAAAATGTACAAATTATAAATTTAGATAAGCTGAATTTTTTAGAAGTTCTATAAATATTTACTCTCTCTCTTTATATTTATACTCAGTTTTTTAATTTTGTAAAAACAGTTGTTTAAAAATCATGGAAAAAGTTAAAATTTGTTTTAGGGGAAATTTAGCATTGCATAATTTACCGTTCTGTGTCTGGTAAAGCAAATAAATAAATCACCGAATGGAAATACTGAATACCAACGGATAAGACATTGCTGGAGAAATAAAATTATTAAATTTTAACTAAATAATTTAAAGTAAAATTGTTAATTATTACGTATGTCATCGGTAAAATATTTGGTATTGTGAACTAAAAATTATTTTACAGTATTAAAAAATTCCACATTTTGATATTTCAAAATATTTTTTAATATTTTATTTGTTTGTCTTAAAATTTTAGTAAAATTATTTAAAACCTATAAATATCAGAATTTTAACTTAATTTTATAAAAATTTTAAGGTCTAAAATAATTTATGTTGACCCTTTCTAAAATAGTTATCTTCTAAGATTTTTAATTATGTTAATATTAAAAAAGCAAAATATTATAATTATATTATTAAAGCAGAATATCGTTCTTTTTTTTACTGTGAGTAATATACAGTTTCATAGTGTTAAAAGGAAAATCTAATTAAACCCTAAATCTAACGTGCACAAAAAGATGAAAGCATGCGTAAATTTCTTCATTGGTAATTATATTAAACCGAACTTTTGAAACCGTGAAAAAAAAAAATTTTTTTTCTCTTTAACCCACTGACGGTTCTGCACGTAAAAAGTCGCATTTTAACCTGCAGTCTTCTCTGCATGGCAAAACCGGTTTTCCCATGTTAACTGATAGGGAAACTGTGTGTAGGGGAGAAACATTCTCCCAATTTTGCCCATTTCCTTAAGCGCCAGGGGGTTAAAAAAATAGCATTTATATTATTAATTTATTCCAAGAAAAAAGAAAAATACTGTAGAAAAGCTAAACATTTTTTAAAAATATTTGTGAAAGGAGGAGAGAGCATCTATCAGAAGGTTTTGAATGCTTGACCTTGAACAGGATGTTTAGTCGCAATGAATCAATTTCTGCTTTTCAAATATTCAAACACTAGCCGCCACGCTAAGGGTTTTCATAAATAAAGTTTTTTAAAACATAGCAGGAAATCTGAAGATTAGTGGACAATTAAAGTGTTCCTGTCCTGCAATTTTGTCTTCATATCCAGTTCTGCTGCAGATGTGTTATAGCTTTCTAGGATGTTTGAAGATGTAACTTTGCTATGGTAACCTAAGGCCTATGGTAAACTAACCTATAATATAACTATCAGGTGGAGACTTGTTTTTTTTTTTTTTTTTTTTAAAAAAAAAGACCTCAGAAATTGTAAAAGCATGCAAAAGTTGCTTTCGAAATCATCATTGGCCAATAGCTGAAAACCTCTTCTAACCTTCTTTGACGTTTCTCTGATACTTCTTGGGCTCTAGAATTGCTTGTCGAAATTCGGTCATGTTCCATCCTTCTTTGACGTTCCACAGACGCCCTTCTTCTTCTTTGAGAATCTCTTAATATCTTTTTCTTAGACAAAATACAAAGTTTTTTGGAAGGCAGTTCTGCCATGTCAGTAATCGGGTTTTTAAGAAGTCAACGAATACTTTAGAACAACAATTACTATGAAAGCAAATCATGAAACTTCAATATTAAAATCTGAGTGCTTACCTGCAAACTGAAACTTTCTGAAAATAACTAATTACATTTAATAAAAACTGTTAAAATAAAAAATAGAAAAACCAAAGAGATCCAAGGTAAGTGTGATCGTTCCTTCAAAAACAATTAAATTCCTATTTTATATATTATATAGCTACAACGCTTAAGAAAAAAAAACTAAAATGTTAAATACATGAAAAGAACACGAAAACGAATAAATTTTTTATGGTATCAATTTCTATTTCTATATAATTTTTTATGGTATCTATTTCTATATAATTTTTTATGGTATCAATTTCTATTTCTATATCGCTACAAAAATTATCGTCTTCGCTTAAGAAAAAAAATAGAGCATGGAATGAAGAAGAAAAACTTATAACGATTATGAACAGCGACAAATATATCAAAGCAAAGCATTCTGTTTACGTATCGAATATGTTGCCACATTTTTAATACAAAAGTTACACTTTTCTCCACTTTGATAAATGTAAACTAATGCGAACCTTACAATTAAATTATTAATTCCTTCGTATATTATTGGTTTAAGTTGTCGAAAACTAATATTTCAATTGTAAGGCTCGCATTAGCATACATTTATAAGAGTTTAGAAAAGTATATGCATTTTTTAATAGTTTTTTTGAATATGGCTCTTTGAAGACGAAAAAGCACAGATTTTCTTACAAAATGACTGATAACTAAAAAACTAGTAATCCAAATTTTTGAAAAAGAAAAAAAATACTTCTTCATTATGTCAAAGCACAGTTATGTGCCGAGTTTCGTGCCTGGGCGAGGCTTCTGGGTCGATATATTGTGATTACAGACAGACACACACACAGCCGCGTTTATTATTATGTATAGATGATAAATTACTGAACTATTTTAGAAAGGTATCGTTCCCGCCTCTTGCTTCAAGTTCTCAGAGACTTCTTTCAAGTTCCGACAAAATCTTTCCATTGAGAGCTTTAGAGTTTGTCATAATGTAACTTATTAAGCACAAAATAAATTGTTATTCCCTCTCTACAGATAACCGAAATATTTCTGCCTCTTCCACAGCAGGCAAAGTGCCATTTCCTGCTTTTTGTTGTTGTTTTAGCGGTCAGAATATGTTTTCGGTGGTCCTCCTATTTATCATATATTTTGGTGCCTGTCATTTTTAAAATTCTTAACAATAGTTATTCCAAAGACCTGAAGAAAGACCACTCCTTGACCAAAGGAAATGTATGTTTTACAATCATGTCATGTATGTTTGTCAATAGAACTTGTATGGATGCGTCTGACAACAATTGATGACTTAAAAAGTTTCATATACATATGGCAATCGAGAAATACTTCAACTCAGCGGATACTTTTTTTTGTATAAAACCTTTCCTACTTCTAACAAAAATTAAAATAAGTAAGAAATTTAAAAGAATTTTCTTTTTTGAATTATAAAAAAATAAGGAAAGTATTAACGTAACCTATCAGTTTAAAATTTCACTGATAACTAATACTGTTACTTAATATTATTTTGCATTTATTATTTTATTAAATTAACTAATATTTCAAAACTAAATTTCAAAATGAAATGGATTTTTTTCCTTTCAATATAGGGCTGAAATATAAGCTGAATAGAAACGTGGCAATTATTTTATTGTGTTATATATGTGTTGTAAAAAAGATAAACAATGGTAATTTTTCTTCTTTGAACATATTTAAAACATATTCTTTAATATTTTCAGTGCTTTTAACATTATTTTTTTGTAATTCTAATAACGTTTATATAAAATATTCTTGTGAAATCTTAATGAATTTCTATTGAATATGCGCGCCTAACTTTTATGTAGTTAAGAAAGAAATGAAGGCAAAAAGTACTCGAAAAATTTTTGATTTAACCCACTAACGTAAAAAGTCGCATTTTAACCTGCACTCTTTTCTGCATAGCAAAACCGGTTTTTCCATGTTAATGGATAGGTGAACTGTGTGTAGGGGAGAAACGTTCTCCCAATTTTGCCCATTTCCTTAACCGCCAGTGGGTTAAAGAATATTTATGTTTCAATTTTGCGAAAATGAAATAGACGAGACTCTACATTTGCTATATTTTTAACAGATGAAATAATCTTCAAAAATGTAGAAACGTTACAACGTTCATCGTTAGAAGTTTCAAAAATTTGCTTTTTAAAATTATTTATTATAATTAATGTGTTTATGATTTTAAGATGAGAATAAAACTTCAAAAAATAATCTATTAGAAAAAAATAAATTTCTTTTGTAACAGTTTATTAACAATTTTTCTGATACAATAAAATACATGTTTTATTTTTAAATAATTTTTTAATGAATGCTTGCTTTGCATAGGAGAAAATATCATTCTATTATGCAAAACTAATTATAAGCTATATTTTAACATTTTCTTATAATGTGTTAAACATCGCTAAAAAATGCCAAAGTATGCATAACTATGCCGAAATATCCGCCGATAACAATGCACACTACAACCCTGCAACTTCTGCCTCCAAGAAACGTGGCATACAAATTACAACAAAATGTTTCCTATTCATAGCTGGCCTAAGTAGTTACCTCCCACTGACTAAGTGGGGGGGGGGGAATTTCTGCAAAAATGCGCCGTAACCAGAGGAAAATTTTTTCTCCTAGCCGCAACTAATAGGTTAAATAAATTCTTAAATAATGCACATTTATTTTAAATAAGTGAAATGCAAGATTTTGTTTCTCAGTTCTGTATGGGGATAGATCACTAAATACATTCCAGGGAGCTCGTGGTAGGGTACCAGGTTTTGTATTTTTCTAGAAGATGCATATTTTTTGTACGACATCAAAAGATACTGGAAAAAAACTGTAAGACAAGTGGATAAATGGTTAATGTGACCAATGGTTTAAAATGACCAATACAAATGTTTAGCAATAAATACAGTGCTTCCATAAAACCACAGACCACTTTTTACCAGTCAGCAATCAAATGTGCTTCATGCCTTTACCAGGCCTCACAGTTATCCTGTATTTTCTATTTTTTCTATATTTTTGAAAAAAATGCCATAAAGTGTCCTAATTAAAAGGATTAAAAAGTTTTTTGATCTATATTTTTCTTAATATAAAGTTTAGATTTCATTATTTTTAGTACTTTCTTGAATTGCTGTGCATCAAATTAAATTTTTCTTTCTGAACTAAAAAGTGTTGTTAAAGAACATAAGATTTTTAACTTTATTTTCTTTTATAAATGTCGTTGAACAGCCGACCCAATTTTGGGTTTACGACTACTAATGTTCAACTACGTATCCTTGTCATTTTGAACCCAATCCAGAAGACAAGGGAACTCCTGAATCGAGTATTGGGACAAATTTGCCTTCGTGGATGACTTTTTGATGGAGCCAACCCTCATTTGTGTTACATGGAGAGGTAGACCACAAAAACCTCCAGCGTTAATTAAACTCTTTACACCTCTTTTCATCGTAGTCACTCTGCCCGAAGGCTAGGCACAGCAGTTGTTTTTCAGAAATAGGCTACTGAAGAAAAGAAAAGTTTTTAAAGAAATAAAACTTTTTCCGCATTACAATTCCATTTTTTTTTAAATTAAAAGAAACTAACTATACACTTTGTAAATATTTTTATATCATTATAAAATAATTAGTTTTTTATTTAATATTTTTTAATTATTAATTTATTATTTTGTAATATTTCCTTTTTTGTTAAAATAATTAAAAACAAAAAAAAAAAAAAAAAGGTTTTGTGTACAATATAATCTACATGTTTCTTTTGTTCATTAAAAATTTCAGTAGCAAATAGTTTTTCTACTTTATTATAAATATACAAATGAATTTTATGGAACATAAAAATATTAAATCAATTTGTAGTTAATTAACATAAATATTTGTGTTTCAGCTCTAAAAATGGGAAACACTTTTATGCTCTTTCAAATTCTGTGAATTTGTTTACTGCTTTGGAAAAAAAATGCCTCGAAGAATGTGGTAAGTCTTTTTGTAATTAATTGCTGACTTTTGATCATATTTTACAGAAGAGTTTACAGGCTCACTTATGTTGCTTCATACATCAAAAACTGCGAAATAAGTATTTATTTTTACACTAAAAGTTTTAAGTTGTGCAGTGTGCCGAAAAAAAGATCACTCTGAGTAACTTTTAAACTAATGATCGGATCTTTAGGACTGAATCTAAATGAATTGAAGGGGTAACCACAAATATGCTAATTAATTTTTGAAGACTCTATTTTAAGTTACAAAATCAACAAAAGCATACTTTCTTTGAATAAACATACTCTTTTTTGAACGGATTCGGATTTCTAAAACCCCCAAAATGTAGGAGGGATTGCCGCAATCTTGGAAATGTGGTCCCCATAGCTTGGTCAGAAGAGGGCGCCAAACTTTTTACCCCTTAATGTAAATTTTACTTTTTATGTATTTCCCCATATCTCGAGAACTTTTTAATCACAAAAATTTTACTCACAAACATAATTTTTTTTTTGTCTAAAGATAATTCCGTGCAAAAAATTTTGTATTGTAAGGTATAAAACTTTTTACATCATTTTAAAGAATGTGATTTTTCATGGCAAAATACAAGATTTGAAACTGAGAAATCAAATTTTAACGAAGTAGCATATTTAAAACTTGATTTCTCAGGAACTATTGGACCGATTTTGTTAAAACTTTGTATTTTGCCATCTAAAATCTTATACTTTAAAATGATGTTAAAAAATTGTTTACTTTGATTCAAAATTTTTTCGACGATTTTTAAATAAAATAATAACAAATATTTACTAAAATTATTTTTTTTTTTTCAAAATTATCTTTGGAATTTTGAATTTCATAATTGTGTGCGAAATTTTCAATTTGCTTAAAAAAATCTCAAGAAGTGGAAAAATACGCAAAAAGTGAAATTAGATTTAAGGGGTCCAAACTTTGCATTACTGTCCTGACTAAACTATGAACACCATATTTCCTAGATTGTGCTACTAGGTTTATTTGGGGGTCAGAAATTGAAATCTGTCCACACAAAAAATGTGTTTATTCGGATAAAGTATGTTTTTGTGTCTGATTTCGTAACTTAAAATGCCTGCACTAATTAATTCACGTTCTCGAATTATTGAGAAGGAATCCTAGAACGTGCAAATCCAATCATTTAATCAAAAGTTATTCACTGTGGTCCTTTTTTTTTTGGTGCACTGTACTCCTAATACAAAATATGACAATAGTTTATGGCAGGGATGGCGACACAATATTTTGGGCACGCCACCTATCACAATTGAAGCATATGTAACAATTAAATTAAAATTCAGGAAAAACAAACAAAATAATAAGTAATTATTAATAAAAAAATTAACAATTAATGCTAAAAAAACAATTAATAACCATAAAAAACAAGCTAACAATAAATAACTAGCAAAAATAATTTAAGAGTCCTGCTTAAACTAACATCTTACAACCTAATAAAAGTTATTTGTCATCTAATCTGCAACAACAGAAGTCACACTGATGTTACTTTAAGTTGAATTATGCGTATAACTCAGACATTGCAAAATGTATTTTATTTCAATGTAAATAAGGAGTTTTGAGTTGATAGTGTTCAGTATTATTATTTTCCCTATAATCACGAAGTCAAAATTATTTGACGGCACGTCTATGACCTCATTAAAAAAAAATTTTAGAAAAATGGCACGTTGATGTATAAAGGTTCGCCACCCCTGGTCTATGGTGTTGCTGTTCAACGATGGTTATAAAATAAAATAGTTTAAGTAATTATAAATAGTGGTTTAAAAAAATCTTCTTTAGATTAAAATTTATATACATATTTTTTTCTTCGCTAAATGTAAGAATGAATAAATGTATTCGCTAAATGTTCTTTTTGACTTGCATGACTATGCATAATGTATGAAAACTTTAGGTCCTAACCTAAAAAATGTCGCTAGTAAAATCTCCATTATCTTATTTCTCCATTGTTGGTAGATATGATCATGTAGAACAGTGTTTCCCAAAGTGTGATACGCGTACCCCCAAGGGTATGGGAACAGTTTAGCGGGGGTACGCGATCTTATAAGAAATATCTTGCAAGAAACGGAAATATTAAAATCTTATATTTAAAAACAAAGCTAGTAATTAAAAGTTGCAATTACATATTTTTCTATTGGCTATTTTTTTGCAGAGTTAACAGTTAATAATTAGTGGTGTCAACAGCCAGTTGTGATTTTTAACTTTTGTGCAATGTTTTTATAGTAGAAAATACATTCATTTTTTTATTAGTGGTACACAGCGTTACGAAAAACTTAGAAAAGGTACACGAAAGTCATAAGTTTGGGAAACACTGATGTAGAACAACCATTTATCTGTTTTTATAAGTTAGGATTTGCATATCTAAATGCAGCACAAAAGCTCGTCGGAATTTATGATTATATTATTTATTCATTCTTTTAGGTGCTGATTCGCACTGTTTAATGTGCTGGAGAAAATGTTTATGTCATATCTATCAGATTATTTTTGAATTTTCTGAGACTCCCAGTTTCCATCCACCGATTGAGCATTCTCCCATTAGTGGTAGGTTAAAATAGATATTTGAAAATTAGAAAACGAAAATTAATTCAGCATTTTCTTTCAATTATGAGGGAAGGCCTATTACGTTATTCAATTGTATAAAAAAAACTGTACATTTCAGATTTAATCGTTTCTTTGTATGTGTTTCACTCTAAAAATTACTATGTCAGCTGTACGTCAACTCTTTGATCAAAATTATCTTGTTTTATTTTTTAAAAAAAACATTTCTGAGCAACTATTTTAGAATTGTTTTCCCTTTTATCATTATACATATAAAAGCAATATATTGTTTTACAGTTATTAAAAATTGTAACTAATGTAATTTAATATTGTGTCAATAATTGTAACATAATATTTAATCGAGTCTCTTATTACCTTTATCCCTCATTACCTTTGTTTAGATAAAGTTTTTTATGTTTCATACATATAATTTTAAAAAAAATATTGTTTTTTAAATTTTATCCATTTTTACTGCACTTCTATATTGAGACATTTAAAAAAAAAAATTATAAATGTATGAGTTTTCTCAACATTTGAAGAGTTGGTTGCCACAGGAGACTAAAATGAGACTATTTTCAACCTGAGGCGACTATGGCAACTTTTGTTTGCCTGAAAAGGCTAAAAAAAAGTAACTATTTTCTTTAAAAGGAGACTATTGGGAGACTTTTCTGTGCTGTTGTTCTGTGCTGCCTAGCTATGTTTTTTTTTTAGTATAAATTGGGCTCACAACCTGCAGCCTTTGGTAGCTTTTCAACACAAAAAAGAAAAAAAATCTCAAAAAGTAAAAAAATTTTGAATTGTCAATTTGAGTCATCACTTTTTAATGTGCTCAATTTGCACAGATTTCAAGTGATTCTATTTTGTTCCTCCATCGCCTTTTCAACGGTTATTGCTACGAGATTCTGCATGATTTTAAAAACCCAATTTTTAATACAACGTTATGATGCGTGAATTTTGAATTTGAATAATCACTTTTCACAATATGTATACATATATATATTTGCTAAAATAATTATTGATTAAACAGAAAAAGTGTGTGTGTGTTTTTTTTTAATAAAAAAATATTTTTTTGAATGATTTCCAGTAATTAAAAGTATTTTATTGTCTGTAAGTATACTAATTTTTTTGATATAAAAAGTTAGTGCTAGAACATTAACGTTTATATTGAAATGATCATTTTTGCCAACATGAAACTTGACTAAATGATCATGGTATATAGCAATTAAGTCATTTAATGAAATTTTAGTCACATTTTTGTTCTTATTTAGGCAGCTATTTTACTAGTTTTCGGCAACTATTTTCATGCTTTAGGCTACTGAACGCAATGCATTTGAGAAAATTGATTACTGCTATTGAAGATCAATAAGTTTTGGACTCAATAAAATTATTTCTTTTTTTTCTTTTATTTATTGACTCATTGATGTATTAAAAAGACAAGGCCTCATCTGTGTGGGAACTTCTCAGTGAACTGCAAGAAAGCTTGGGCACTTTCTCTGCTCACCATGCTGCAGTGAGTACGGACGATATTCAACAACCGAAATCAACAGCTGACATTGATGTAGACAAATTCTGGCGAGATGTGCCGACTTCAGAAGTCATCAAAAGACTGGAGTCATTGGTTGAAGCTATTACACATTTTATTGTTTTTAAAGGTTATTTTCTTATTGTTATCTGTTTTTTTCATTTGATTAATTCATAAATAAGTTTTTATTGGCTTTAAAGCCAGGCATATCTCAGGAGAAAATGTTTTTGCAATTAGTAAAACTTGCTTAGTTAAAAATTAAGAAAATTAAGCTTTATTAAAATTAAGGTTTAAGGAAGGAATTTTCGAAGTTCACTCGTTATATATAGATATGGTGCATAGCGTTTTTAAAAAGTGCTTAATTTTCCCTTTTTGAAAATTAGATTTTTTTTTTCTTTACTATTTCGATTTTCCCCAGGTATTATGCAAAAGCGTGCTTTTCAAATTGTTCTATTCAACGTTTTCACTATTCCTTCAATAACAATCCATTTCGGCATACCGTTGGTCCATAACATATGAAAGTGCCAATCATTTTACATATTTTGTGAAATACTTGCGAGTCTGTACAGCATCTACCGAGCTAGGCCCAGTGAGAATATTGCACTCTCATGTGCAACACTGCTGTTGTTTGCAAGATATTCTCAATTTCAGGCTTCATTTTCCACCTTCAGAAATCGAACCAAAAAATCTCTTGATCATTTTTAATGGCTAATATAATCGAGAAAAGAGTTCTTTGTCAGAAACTAGTTAGGTATTTCATCATGATCATGTAAAGTCTTTGAAAATTATTTTGCATTTTGTTAATGTATATGGTGCTTAAAAATATTTTTTGAGTGCTTAAAGAGTACTTAAAAGGTACTTATTTTTTGTTGAGAGATTTGGCTATGCACCCTAATAACAGAAATAATTATATACCCATGAAAGAAGCTGTTCAAAGGTTATATAAAAATGTTTTTTGTGCTTTTCATTCCTCCTCTCTCATCAGTAACATGCTGTCTGAAATATTTTCTGGGAGGGATTTTAAAATTCAAACTTTTAATTTCTTTAAATATTCAGTATGATAATTTAAATAGATTAATTTTTAACTAAAAAACTACTTTTAAATAAAAAAAAAACTACTTTTAAATATAACTATTGAGTAATATCTATAAATTTATAACTATTGTTTTAATGTAATAGTTTAACATTTTATTTACAAGAAAGCAACATATAAAGATAAAATTCAAAAAATAAATTTTTTTGTTTCCTAAATATATGTCCTATCAAATTTCCGACTAATTTTCAACTAGCTAGAGCATTCCAGTTTAACTTTATGTTTTTTCCTGAAGGACAGTACAAGTTTTAATTGTTTCCTAACTACTAAAAGTAGAATTTTATTCGTCTATTGCCCTTTATCATTAAAGAAATTTTGTTATTAATAAAAAGTTTGACCACTGTCTGAGCTGAAACTAGCAAATTTGAATTAGTGTCTTATAACAATCGTCTTATGAGGGTTACTAGAAAAATTTATAACCGAAGGAAATTATCACCATTCAAAATTTCGATTATTTTTTTTTTGTCTAGCCAAAGTGCTTGAATCTTAACTATGTAGTACTCTATACCTTGACAATTGGAGCTTTGATTGTTTTCTAAAAGTTATAACTAGCATTTGTCTTCAAATAGAGTGTATTGTAAATCAAAATTCCTACCACTTTCCAAATAGCTGGAGTACTCATATTTCAACTGGAGCATCATTTCCTGAATGCTGCTGAATCATTTTCCTGAATGCTGCTAGGAATTACATTTTCCTGAATGCTGCTAGGAATCAGGAAATAGTAAAATCCCCCTAAATTTTTTCTCCCTTTTATCACCAATCAAAATTTCTTCATTTATACAACATAAACAAATTAACCGACTCATTATTTTTAAAAAAAAGTAGGAACATAATTTAAAATAAATTTAAAAAATTATTAAAAGTATGTATTTCAAGTTGGATAAAATAAAGGAGAAAACAGTTTTATTTTTGTCACACTTAAAAGAAAACATGTAAGGTCCGTTACCTTCATGCTAAACTTCTATCACCACAAAAAATTCCCCACACGCATATCAAGAATTATGTGTCCTGCGTTTTTTTGTTTCAGTGGGGTAACACCATAAGTTGCCAACCTATTTTGGATCTCTGCCAATCAAAACTTGCAAGTTTTGACTTTGCAATTCAAAAAATTCTCAGTGCTCCCTTACAAGAAAAATGAAGAAATAAACAAATATACAATCAAAGGTTTTTGGTCCATTTTAACTCACTAGCAGTAAAGTGCAGAACCGTCTTTTAATATTTTTCTTATGTTGCATTACTCATAATCACGCCTTTAAGTTATTGAAAATACGTATGTATACATAATTACCAATATATTTCTTTTATCTCCCAAAAATTTGTTTTGTTAATATTGATAAAAATAACTCATGTGCATAATTTTTTATTGTTTTTATAGGAGGAAATTAAGCATATCATTTTGCAATTAAATTCAATTAAATAGTCTTAAATTTTATTTTAAAAAAGGATGTAAAATATAGTGATATCATTTATGAATGGAATCAGGTCAACTTGCAAAACACAGCTAATACTGAGTGAAAAATACTTCAAAATGTAATCAAATTGTTATATTTTATGGAAAAATCTAAATTTTTGAAATTTTAGTAAGATGATTGCTTTTTTAATAATTAAAAAAGGGGAAATTTGTGTAAAATGAGTATGCAACTTAATTTTACTTCGAATTTTTACAGCATATGTAGAGGATGACTTTCCTGTTATTCTGAATAATCTCACTAAATTTATATTTATATCAGAATCAAATAGTCTTCTTACTAGTCGCAGTTATGTTTTTAGATGTAATAGAAATTTAAACAAAAAGTTTTTATTCAATTTTTATTTTATTTTAGACCCAAGAATCAAGATAAGCCATTATGAAAGAGAATTTGTGAAAAGTTTTTTCAATTTCTGCATGAAAGGAATTAGCAGTACTATCGTAAGTTTAATTTGTCTTTGATATGCATATACAGCATTTTGTAGGTGCATAATGTTTCAAACAAAAACATTTTGAGACATAGTAATACTATTTTTGTTAGAACCAAAGAAACAACATTATGTACAGAATAACAATGAGTAAATGGCTCTTCTCATCTCGCTCTATAATACTCCACAATTAGATACCTCCAAGTGATCCTGATTAGCTGTTGAAATGTGTGTTTTTCTTATCAACTGTTCTTTTCATTTTAGTTTGAGTAAGCCTAGTCTGGCAAATATGAATTTTCTGAAGCAACACATTCTATAATATTTTTTTTCTCTTTCTAGATTTGGTTTATTTCTTACTTAACTTAAACACATGCGCGAAACTATGTACAACATAAACTAATTAATTATGCAATGAAGATGTCAGGTACACGAAAAAAATAATTATGATTACAGTAAAATACTTAAGCAAATAATCGATTTAAATTAAATAAAAGACACAAAAATTACATTTTTACAAATTCAATAGGCTGTAGGGTTTATTATTTAATTTACTTCACTTTAATTAACATTCCAACTTAAGTGAAGGCTCTACTTTAGTCAGCAATATCCAGGATATTAATAGGCCATTTTGTTTATAAACAACTAGCTGGTGCTGAGGTCAGGTATTAGTGATCTTCTTTCTGTGTTCCAAGTACCCAATTATGTGAATTATACATGATTCTGTTTTAATTGCATGCACTCCACCTGCAAAATGATCTAATATATAAAGATTCTAATAGTTTAAGGGCATCTTCTGATAAAGAATCAGCCAAATTGTATCTGCATCGATGTTGGTAGTGTGCGACAGAGAAACATCTTACTGGCAGGAATAATATTTGTCTCTGTATGTAATTTTGAGATTAGGCAGTTGAAATTTCTGATTTAAAATGTAAAGTTTGGCATCTGAGAACAGTTTTGGCATGTTTTAAATCAACTGTTCTTCAAGTTGTAAGGTCTTTTTTTAAAATTCGATCTTATTGATATCAAAGGTTTTATCCAGAGAAATAATGAGATGATAATGTATGTAAATTATTATTTGATGGTTAAAAGAGACTAAAAAATTAAAAGAATGATTAAGGAAGAAAAAAGGATAAAAAACCTTTAAATTAAAGTTTTTCATTTGCTATGCATGAATAACTTTTTATTTTATAAACAATGTGATTACTTTATAAACAATATGTTGTGAAGTCTTTTTTTTAAAATTCGATCTCATTGATATTGATGGTTTTATCCAGAGAAATAAGGAGAGGATAATGTATGTAAATTATTATTTGATGGTTAAAAGAGACTTAAAAATTAAAAGAATAATTGTCGATGAAAAAGAATAGGAAACCTTGAAATTAAAGTTTTCCATTAGCTGAACAAAAATAACTTTTTTATTTTATAAACAATGTTATAACAATATAGCATATATAACAATATGCTTTATAAACAATAGGTTGTGAGATCTTTTTTTAAAATTCGATCTCATTGATATTGAAGGTTTTATCCAGAGAAATAATGAGAGGTTAATATATATACATTATTATTTGACGGTTAAAAGAGACGAAATAATTGAAGGAATAATTGTGGATAAAAAAGAATGAGAAACCCTTAAAGTTTTCCATTAGCTGTACAAAAATAACTTTATATTCATAAACAATGTTATAACAATACAGTATATATAACAATATAGTCAGTAATAACAATGTAGTTAATAATAACAATAGGTTGTGAGGTGTTTTTTTTTTTTAAAAAAGAAAATTCGATCTCATTGATATCAAAGGTTTTATCCAGAGAAATAATGAGATGATAATGTATGTAAATTATTATTTGATGGTTAAAAGAGACTAAAAAATTAAAAGAATGATTAAGGAAGAAAAAAGAATAAAAAACCTTTAAATTAAAGTTTTCCATTAGCTGCGCATGGATAACTTTTTATTTTATAAACAATGTGATAACAATATAGTTTATAAGCAATAGGTTGTGAAGTCTTTTTTTTAAAATTCGATCTCATTGATATTGATGGTTTTATCCAGAGAGATAATGAGAAGATAATGTATGTAAATTATTATTTGATGGATAAAAGAGACTTAAAAATTAAAAGAATAATTGTGGATAAAAAAAAGAATAAGAAAGCTTTAAACTAAAGTTTTCCATTAGTTGTGCAAAAATAACTTGTTATTTTATAAACAATATTTAATTATGCCAATTTAGTTTCATGGTTATATAAAAATAATATTTTTAAAATATAAACATATTTTTATATATAAATAATGATGAAGTCTGCTTGAAGTAACCCAGAATAAATGTTTTTTTTTTTTTTGTATATATTTCCTGATCTAAATTGATTAATTTTTCATTTGATGGCAAATTTTTTCTGTTCAAATTTGCTGAAAGCTTTAAGCTTTGATTAAAACTATGATTTTATTTTTTCAATGAATAGTTTATAATTATTATATAATGAATTTAACCATTAGAAAGAAAAAGTACTTTTTAAATACAATATTGTTTTTAAATAATATTACACATTATTAATATATACATCAGAGATAATACTGGTATAAGTAAAAAATTCCGAAGAAAAAAAAACCTTGTTTAAGAAAACCAACTAGTCTCCAACATTCCATGAGTGAATTCTATTCATTCTTACTTATTTCCATCTCCTTCTTTTTTTATATAACAAAGCAATATTTCTGTGCTTTTTTTTCAATTCCTACTATTTTTGCTTTTTTACCTTCAATTGCTTTTTTTTATTCAATTCCTACTATTAGTTCACACTCTCAATATATCTTGTTCAAATGTTCATAAGTTAATTAAATACTTTTTATTCGTCCACTCAAGTTCAAATAAATTTTTTGAAACTTCTAGTTTACGATACTTGATGTTAATACAGTTTTTTCAAATATTAATTCATTAATTAAATTTAATTAACTAATTTTAGTTTTATATGGGAGAAAAAATCTTAATTATTTAATAAAAAATAGCTAAAATAAAAAATTTTCTTTGTTGACTTACGTAGGAATTGGTTTTAGAATTTTTTTATTTTATTTATTACTTCTTTTAAAATCTTTTTAACCATGTACCTAAGTTTCTAATCTTTCATAAAATCTTTCATTATTGAACACTACAACTTTTTTTTTTATGCATTTGTAAGGATGCTATATAAATACCTTGTCTAATGACATTATGTAGCTATACAGATAATTTTACAACAAAATGTCTTTTACTTTTTTTCAGGTCAGAAATATAAATACAGCTAAACAGGAATATTCCAATCTTATGTTTTGCATAAAGGACTCATTGAAAAACCAAGTAATTTGAAATATATTCCCTTCATCTCTTTTTTTTAAAGCAATTTCACATGCATACTCATAAATCAACTTTGTTGTTCATGTTTAGCATGAAGTTATTTAATAATTTTTTTTTCCTTTCTCCACTTAGCTTGGTCTTTTAATATTTTCTTTTTTGTCACCAAGTCAAGATGTTTTTATTAAAGAATATGTGGTAGATGTTTTATCAACTCACCCCTTAAGTAGCAAAATTCTACGACTAGTTATTTTTACTATTACCAAAGTGAGTGAGTTTATTTCTTCGTTTGTAATAATGCATTTCATATTTTTTTCTTCTATTATGCTTAAATTGTATATAGTAATCTTTCCTTTGAAAACAACCCCATACAGTACCAAATGTCATAGTTACATACAAATACATTACATTGAAATATTTCACTGGTTGCAGAAACGTAACCTAACGTTGCAAGTAAATTTCCTGTCTATTATGAAAACATCAAAATGTCATAACAAAAAAAGAACAGTGACATAATTGTGGTTCTTTTATTTAAAACTTAAAGATTGCAAAAAGATAACACATAACTTCTCATGTGCTTGCTCCTGAAAGGTTTCTGAAATCTAACTGCTTACCTACCAACTCTACTGGATTTTGCCAGTTTCTCCTGGTTTTTGTACATTTTAGAAAATTCTCTAAAATTGAGTAAGATTCCTAAGGAAATCCCTATTGAAATAGAATTTTTGTACTGATTATTGCTTGCTTGCTTGACTATTTAAATAAGTATTACTAATACATAAAGAAGTGAACCTCATTTATAGAAATCAGTTTGAAACTTTTTTGTTCTAAAATTAAATTGTTCAGTTTATTTTTACTCAAAACTCTCTTTTTAAATTAATTTAAAAGATTCTTTTAACTATCTTTTATTAAATATTAATATTAATCATAACTGGAAAATATTGCAGTTTTTCTATTTTGATGACTATAAAAATCCCTAGAATTCCCTATGTGTAGAATATTTAGTACATTTTGCAACAATTATCATGAAATTTATATTCTTAAAATTTACTGAATTTTTTTTTTCTATCCATGTTGGCAGCTATATATCTGAAATCACAGTTTGATTCAATAAAGCTTAAAATAAAGTAACAGCAATCGGGTATCAGATTCAGTGGCAAATATTATTGAAATTTGGAAAATATAGTCCCATTAATTTAGTCAGGAGAGTTGTCGACAGTTGGGCCTTTTAATGTTTAATTCAATTTTTTATAATAGCTCTAAAACTAATCGCAGAATTCAAAAATTCTCGCCTCATTTATGAAATTCGTTTGCCCATGGAAAAAAACAGATTTTCATTAATTAGTTTAAAAAATTATTACTGTATTTAATATTGAAAATTTCCAACTGTTTAAGCTTACAAATTTTTACAACTTTTTAAACTATCTAATTTGAAATGACAAAACTAGATATCAACTAGTGTTGAACGAAATTAGTTGAATAGTTTCTAGGTTAAATATTTTTTTAAAAAAGTGGTATTTTTAATTTCTCAGAAACTTTTTGATCAATTTGTTTGATTTTGTATTTAGTCATTTAAAATTGCATAGTTTAAAATGAATCGAAAATTTAAATGGCCTTTTTTCAGTTATTAAAAAGTAATAAATAGCTTTAAAAAATTATTTTTTCTTTGAAATTGTATTTAGATTCTCGAGTTTCATAAGTAGAGGTAAGAATTACCTGAAATGGTAAATCAGGATTTAGAGCTATAATTGCAAAGAATTTAAAAAAAGCTCTAACTTTCAACCTTTGTTATGACCAAACTAGTGGGATCACATTTTGAAAATAGCGGTTACCTTGCCCCCCCCCCCCCCACATTTGATAGCAATTTGATCTAAAAGAGCCATGCTTTTTCGGAGAATGTATGTTTTTATTTCTGATTTTGTAACTTAATTTATAGTTATCACTAAATAATTAATATATATGAGGTTAACTACCAGCAAAGATGTATGTAATTCGCTACAGGTTCTGCATGGTTAAAAAAACAATTTTTAAAATGTATTCATGAAGTGAAAATTATTTTCCTTAAGAAGCAGTAATTCAAACCAAATTTTGAAACATTTTGAATTTTTTATAATTGTTTTAGCTTATAACCTTTAATTACTTATTGTCAGAAATTATATAGTTAGTTAATATCTAATAAATTGTCTAGTTTAAAAAAAATATAAAAATAAAATTTGTTTACTTTTTGTTTTGAAAAAAAAAAACTATGATTTCTTCATTTATACTTTTAACTATTCAACTTAAAAAAAACTAAACAGAAATATCATTCCATGAATTAAATGATAGGTTTAATTACTTACCACTTATTAAACCTTAAATATTATCTATTTAATTTTCATTTAATAAAACTTTTTTTTAAAAAAATGTTTTTTTTTTAGATCATTTGGCTAAAACCTGAAAATAAACTTACAACACTCAATTATTCGCTGGTCAAAGAACATTAAAATACTTTTTGCTAGATTTTTCAGTCCACTTTCCCAAAAGAAAAAAAAAACAATGTAAAATAATAAAAATTTAAAAAACAAATTGTAAAAGATGCCATTGTTTAGGTATTTAAATTATGTTAGGCTTAAGTTTACTAACATAAAACCTACTGTATGTCCTGGATTGATATTAAGGTGTTTTCATATTGTCTAACATAATCCTTAATCAATTTTTTAATTTAGTTGCACTCAACACATTTAACGAATCAACGGAACAGCAACTCACACATTAAAACACACTTCAAAATCATGGTTTTGACTGTTAGAAATTTAACTGTGAATAAACAGGAAACTTAAGAAAGAGAAATCCTCTAGTTACAATATAAAGTTTTATTAATCATTTTAGATGCCATTCCTAAGGAGTGAAAGGAGGGGGTTAGTGACAAGAAATGCGACATCTCACATTATTTTTACTTGTTTTATATTTTTTATTTTAAAAAAAGGCAAACCTAATCATTATTATTGCTGATAAACGTCTTTAAAAATAAATTTTGAATAATGATTTTTACATGTGTTTTATTTTTGTGCGGTTATTGTATGTTTGCATGATATAGTGTTACATATGACAAAGGAGGGTAATAGGTATGATAACATGCGAGCCCTTGTGACAAAATGATCCCCCTTTGATCTTTTTTTTTTATCTCCTCCCTTGTGAAGAGAAGATCAAAAATATTGAAAAAAATATTTTGAATATTGAGACACCATTCATGGACAGTCCTTAAATCTCAAAATGTAAGAGAAAAGAAGTCTCTAAACATAATGGGAAAATATTATTTCTAGAAATACTGTTTGAGCTGTAATATTTAAAAGATCATTTGAATAATTCCGGTCTATAACACTATCGTTCAACTAACTAGGGTACTTTTAATGACGATTACGAAAGTAAATAAGAATTAACCATTATTATTGCTTGAGAATACTAACTTCAGTTTATACAGGTAAAAGTTCTAAGAAACAGGTAAATTTCCTTATAATTAAGTAGTCTTCTGAATACTAAAATAATTTTTTTCAACTTCCATGCAATACACGATATGTATGTGGACAAAATTTATAAATATTAACAGAGTATGTCGAAGTCACGTGTTGAACATGTACAGAAACTTAGAAGAATAGTAGTTGCAGAAATATTTTTGTGGGTATCTGTTCTGAAATATTTCAAAAGGGATGTCAAAGATTTGTTTCTGCACTTTTTTATATCCTTTCAGTCGTGTGATGTACGGCACAAGGGAAAAAAAGTATGTTCACCAACAATACTGTTTATTTAAGATGATTGATTTTGAAGAAGTACATAATTAAAAGTAATATTTTACAAATTATGCAAAAGTGTAATAGTGTTTGTCCTTCCAAAAAAAGAAATTCATTTCTTGTGCATATTATATTCATGCAACAAAAATTAATTCTGACCAGCATAATAACTATGAATAAATTGAATATGACTGCTGGGGTTAATTAATGGAAATTATATTGTTCTGTTGTATATACATGTGTTTTTTTTTAAATCTAAATTTTACTTACTAATTTTATGCATAAATTGTCAAAGTAAACAGTTAGTTCTATTCACAGGTTGAAATATTATTTGCATTCTTAGTTGATCTACAGGTAAATCCAGAAATGCAGATAAAAAGAAATGGTATAATGCTGTATAAAATTGTCAAAGAGATTCTTAGGGAGGATGCACGAGTTGGAGACCTCTTTAGGCAACCACAAGTAATTCAAAAAGTAAATTATAATTTTGTGTTTAGATTGTAAACTATTGTTTATAAATATTACTATTATCATAAGCGAAACGTAAAGGGGAAATAGGTTACACCATTATGATTGAATAGCAACCTATGGCCAAAAATGTTATCATGAACCTCCTCATTAGGACACGCTTTTCCTGTTCATCAAAACTTTCCTGTTCATGGTACTTTTATTTTATAAACTTCTAGCTATGTCTAATCAATTGTATCTTTCCTTGTATTACGTTTTTTCCAAATTTACCCTTATCTGAAATTAAAGTTCAAGGTTATGTCATCTTTTCGAGGAGTGACATATCTTTTTGTACCACTCATTAAGTGTTAATTAAGGCGAAGAATCCATTCAACTAAACTTTTTACTGCTTTTTTTTTTCATTTTAACTATATATTTTTTTGAAACCTTAAAAAAGCAACCTATATTACCAAAATAGTCCTATAAATCCTATTACTTTCCTACACAGGTCCGTCCTTAAAATTTATAGATTATTTTTCCATAATGTGTGAAGAATTTGTAATATTTACACTAACTGTTATAAGAAAACTTGCCTCAAGTAATAATTGAATTTTCTGTTGATAAAGTTACAAATAACTGAAATCTCTATATAAGTTACAGTAACATACTAGAAGAACGATTTTGGTAATTTGTATTCATGCAAATTTAAATTCAAACCTTGCAATACTTATTTACACGATTTTAAAATCATGCATGTGATTCATATACATTCGGTTCATATTCATACAATTTTAAAATTAATCATCAGAATTCATAATCATAGAATTCATCATCAGAATTCATAATGTAGGTTCTATACTGGCTAATGAAGGCCATTCTAGGACCAATATTCAAAAATCTAGACATCCTAATATTGGTCCCTCAGTTCATGTTCTTATAGAGACCATATTGAGCCAATTTTAAACCCAACTAGGGCCAAGGTAAAATTGTTGCTAGAGTTATAAAAATTGCTCCAATTGTTTGCTTCAGAAACCTTAAGGAAAAATTTGGTGTTAAATAATGTTTAAAAAATAAAATGAAACTGTTTATCTATTCAAGTCTAATCTATTGAATATATTATGAAACCCTAAGTAAAAACTCATATTAAGAAATTCTTTTTTTTCTTACGCCATTTTAGTTGAAATTAGAATGGGTTAAGTTATGGAATGAAGATCGGTTGAAATGGTATGCTGCATTAAATAACTCTAATGAAAAGTAAGCATTTTTTTTATATTAGATCCATATAATTAACTAATTTGATAGTATAGTTGCATCGGCTTTTTCATTGTCGTATGGAGACTGCTATATATAATGAAGTGCCGTCATATTAAATAAATTGAATGAATGAAAGGAAAATTTATATAATCCAAGATAGTTGTATTTCCGATTAAGTCAGATTACTGTGATTATAAATAATGCAAATAAATATAAATTAGTGGATTTCTAATTAACCAATAGTGCTTGCAATCAGGAATAATATTAAAATGCACCATAAGTTCATAGAAATTATTATCTGACACAAATTATTTTTAAATTCTACTCTTTTTATTTAAGGTGTATCAGCTACTGCTGTGATTTATATAACTTAAATAAAAAAGAGCAGTAGATTAATTGTATCAATCAATGCTGTGATTGATATAACCTAAATAATGTATTAATAATCTGATCATATTCAACTTATAAGACATTTTTCTCGAGATTCAGAAGACAAAGATTCTGTCTCTTTAGTTTTTTTCTTATCTAATGAATTTGCATTCAGCAAATATTTCAGTTAATGCATTGGCAAGATATGTTTATTTTAAATCTTGCATAAATTTTGTCCAGGAACAGAATTATGAAATTGTTATGCAACAAGATTTTTAATAACTACGAGCATTCTGTGAGTATCATTAAAAATGAACAACTATCACTAATTAAATTATTACCAATTTTTCAAATAATGAATTATTTTGTTGCAAAATGAAAATTAAACATAACTCAACCTTAATTAAATATAGGTATATCCAATAATAGCAAGCATAATTAGTTGAATGTCAGATTAAGTTTACCTATATAATAAAATAAAATTGGAATTTAGTGGTAGGATTTATTTCTTTGTAACAGTATGTAATAAAATAAAAACTTCTTTCTCTACGGTGTTAATATATATAATTAACAGTGTGATTTGTGCATAAACAGTTTTGCAGGACGTGAATGTAAAAAATTCTGCTCCAAACATTAGTTGCTCTGCAGAGACTTCGATTATTTTTTTGCATACGTCTCCATTTTGAGTACTTTCTGCTTTATAGGATTTTGATAGAACCTCGTGCAGCAATAATATTTTTAAGTGGTTTTCTGGTCTAGAAATTTCAAAAAATTGATTTTTTTTACTTCATTTTTCGATACTTTATACTGTGCAGTTGTTGAGAAACGATCTGGCTACGGTTGGAACCAACAAAAATGAAACACTTTTCCAAAATTTAAAATTTTTTTATGTACTTTTAAGTGCCAGAAAGAGTTGATTTCTATTAACTTCTTTAAAATGCCTGCTATTTAGTATATTTTATATATTTTTTATTTTAATTATAGTTGCACTAATACAGAATCGTTAATTTTTGACTTCATCTGTATCAGACTAAAAAGAAGCGTTATCGAACTACATCTGTCCAACAGTACTTGGTGTGCATTGCCATCATCACTTTTATATGTTAATTTATAATTATTTTGGTTAAAAAAATTTAAATTGCACTTGAAACATGACAAAATAAGACTAAATCATTATATTACTCGTTCTTTCATTTAACTTAGAAAAAATGCTAAACATTAGTCAAGACCAGACCAGAAAACAACCTTAATCTATAGTTTTTTTTTTTTTTTTAACATTAAAAACCATTTTTGTTAGCATTTTAATTCTTATATTGAATATTTGTGTTTTTACAGAATTTAAAGTAATGACTTTTAAAAATATTTCTTCAAATCTGAATCAGATGCTGCAAAATTGGTTTTCTCATTTTTTTTTCATTTAAATTTTGCTCAACTATTTTTTTATTTATTTATTAAAACAAACATTTTTATTAGTGTAGAGTTCTAAACTTTTGTTCATTTAACTTTCTTTTTTTTCCAGATTATTCCAGAAATTTGAATCTTTGGCTCAAGATGTGTCATCAATAGCTTTTAATATGACTCAAAAAGTATTTGAGATACAAAATAATGAAAGAAAACACTTCATAGAAGAATTGAAAAGGAAATACTATGAAGAGGCTTCTGAACGCCGAATTTGGCTAAGACTCATTGAACAAATGACGCATGAAAAGTAATCCATTTCTTACATCAATTAGTTTTTAATAGTATATCGTTAGCAATTGTTAAAGTAATGTAGTATATTGATAGTATTAAAAAAAATTCGAAAATATCATTGACTATTGGGTGTACAAATAAGTTCCCGCCATTCGTCACAAGATGGCACTACCAGAGGGTTATGTAGAAATTGACAGGTGTTAAACATCTTATTGTGAGTTTGGTCATCTGGTAACAACATAGCCTTAAAGATTTGGTGATTCCGTATTTGCATTCTGTAATTGTTTTTGTAGTGAGTGGGGTTTCAGAAGTTTAAAAATGGTGAGTTTGACGTGGAAGACAAAGAACGCAGTGGAAGGTCGAAATTGTAGCAAGCAATTTCACATCGTTTAAAATTGTTGGAAATGATCCAAAAACAAGGAAGTTGGGGTACATACAAACTGAAGCCAAGAGACATGGAATGTCGTTTTTGAAGGAAAATTGATTTTGCTATTTAGAAACACTTCAATGGGAAGTCCTACCCCACCCGCCGTATTCGCCAAATCTTGCCTCTTCAGATTATCAGCTATTCCAGTTGATGGCACATGGTCAGTCTGAGCAGAAATTTACATAATTTGAAGAAACCAAGGAATGAGTCGATTCCTGGATATCCTCGAATTAAGAAGAGTTCTTCCGACGTGGTAGCCGGCTCTCAGAAAGATGGGGAAAAGTAGTGTCTAGTAATGGAGAATACTTTGATTAAAAGATATTGTATCGTTTTTTTTCACAATAAACTGCTAATTGTTTATAGAAAACGGTGGAAACTTTTTTTTTCCCACTGCCCACCTGTGTTAACATCCGCCAATTCAGGCATATACATTGCGATTTTGTTGGCCTCTCTTTCAGGGGCATCATAGTAGGTGGGCCAAAGTTGGTCCCACAGTGAGGACAGATAGTACAGAGAAGGAAAGAACATCCATGCCTTGCCCGGGATTCAAACCTAGAACCTTTCTGGTACAAGGACAGTTCACTGTCCCCTACACAGGCCGGTCATCGGAAACTTATTTGTACACGCAATTAAATACCAATCCTTAAAACCTACATTATTTTAAATAAGTGAAGTTTTAAGTTTTTTAAATTAAGGACATTTTATATTAAAGATTAGTAAAGCTATTTTAATCTTATTACAATGGCTATTCAAAAATTTACTTATAAATTAGTGGGGCATTGCCTGTGATGTCCTGCACTGTATATGTCTCAAGTTGTATCAGTGTTCGATCAGTGGTTCTACGATTAGTTTTTCAGGATGGCCAGCGAACAGGAAGATCTTTTGTCAATCTTATTAAAATCAAATAAAGGAAAGGAAATTCAGTTAGAAGAATATTATTTCTCCAGAGAACTAGTTTATGTCAATCTGATGAAAATCAAGTTAAGGCCAGAGAATTAAATTAGTGGAATAATATATAGTCGCAGCTCTATTTAAAGAAGACGCTAAATCCTGATAATAAGTTCGTTATGTGGAAAATTCGTTAAATAGAAAATCACCTTTTGAAATACTTAAACAACACAAAACAGGTTTTAAATTCATGAACACTATATATAATTAAAATAGAAATTGATACACCTTTATCTTGTAAACTAGTATCTACTATTTATTTTATAAATCTTAGCCGTAAAAGAAATCTGCATAGAAAACAAGAAAAGAGCAAAACATTATCCAGTGTTACACTATCATGCTACATACATTTTCACCTGAAAAAGCTAAATTTATGTATTAAATTATTGCTACATTTATTATAAAGGAAATTTTAAACATACATTACCACATGTGTTCTTAAGTTTAATTACTACTAATAAAATCCGCTAATTTTATCTGAGTTTTTAGTTTGAAATGTAAGCAAAAAGGGAAACGAATTTTTACTGCTTTTTCTAAAAGTGGCTTTGAAAATCAATTCAAGGTCGTTTGCCCCATCAACTACGTTAACAAGTTTGAAATGTTCAGAAATATTTTGGGAAATAGGAAAAGTGGATCTCAAAGAAAAGCTCGTTAAATAGAAAGTTTACTTTGCTATTTGGAGGTTATATTACAGTACAGAACCCGTTATCCGGATAGGATTTTTCTTTCTTTTTTGAAAGATTTTTACCTTACCATCATTTTGGAAATAATCATTAGTGTATTACTTCATCGTTTTTTCTTATTTTTAAGATTATTTACAATATTTTTTTTTAGTTGGATTTAACAATAAAAAAACGGCATTTTGTAGCGATTCAGAAAACCGGAAAAATCAGTTATCCAGAATAGCGATGGTCCCTATCGTTCCGGATAATTGGTTCCCTACTGTATAAAGAAATTTTCAAAATGTTCTTGGTTCCTCAAAAAACTGCAATCCAACTGAAGTTCAACTGTATTTCCAGAAAACATGGAGAATTTCTGTCACTCTCATTAAAATTGAGTTAATACCCGAGAATTTTTTTTTTAATTAACCAAAAATTAAAGGAAGTTTGTTTAAAGTATTATCTATTGTGAGTTACAAAGTTTTGCTTCATCTCTTAGGGCTGTATGGTTTCAAAATGATCTCTATCCAAATTCATGGGAATTGGACCCGACTGAAGGACCCTCTCGTGTCAGAAGAAGATTCAAGCGATGCTTCCTGAATCTGGATTCAAGATTCCTGAGGGTGGATACTCAAAGTATTTATTTTTATTTATATTTATTCAATTTCGAGTAATAAATTGTTAGTAACTTATATTTTGATGTAATTAGTGTTACCATTTTCAGCAAAATTGAATAGAGATTTGCCATTTGTGAATTTGCTTGTGAATCGAAATGAATTTCCAGATTCTGCTGCTGTTTTGCATCGATTACACAGTCATGAACAAATACAGTTAGTAGAACTATGTTAATTTTAGTTTTTAGTTGTTCTTTTTTTTTCTTCAATTCCTACTATTAGTTCTCATTTTGCCTATATCTTGTTCAAATTTTCAATCGTTAATAAAATACTCTTTTTTCATCCACTCAAGTTCAAATATATTTTTTTAAACTTGTAGTGGATTACACTTATTGTTAATGCAATTTTTTCAAATATTAATTCATTCATTAAATTGAATTATTTTAGTTTTATATGGGAGAAATTTTTTTTATTATTTAATAAAAAGTAACTAAAATGAAAATTTTCTTTGTTGACCTAAGAAGGAATTAACTTTTAAAAAAATTTATATTACTTGTTTATTTTTTATAGTTATTTATTTATAAAAGGGATTATATATTTATTTGTAATATATATTTATTTAAGAGATAAATTACTTAAGTAGTTTGACAAAAAAAAAATCAACTTTTTTTATTTAATTGATACCTTGAAATGGTTTAACAAGCTTATGAGCAAGAAAAATGTCTGTACTCATGACAAACCTTAAAGCATTTTATTATAGGAAATAAAAAGCATTTTATTATTTTCTTTCAAGTTCTTTAAGGATTGATTATGAAAGAAATTATGGACTATGTTAATCTTCATCTATCATAAGTTACCCCAAGATAAAATAGAGTTATTAGTGAATTGCTACAATTTTATCCCCAGTAGAATGTTATCTATGATAGAATGTAATGAATACCACTAGTTGATTCATTGCTGTTTTTGCGAAAGACCGAGAGAGCTGTGTAAGTTCATCCGATTTTGAGCGCTGGTGGTGAGAGCTGTATTAAGTTCATTGGGCTTTAACATGTCTTATATACTAGTGAATTGATATTTAATAATTGTTATGGTAGTTACTCAACGCATTCAATCTTAAGTGTTTGTGGGAAATTATTAATTGCTTTATTCTTTTTTTTTAAAGGTATACCTCCCCATGTAAGATAGTGACAGCTTTTGATGAAGCTAAGGTAGAAGTGCTAGTAGGTGTGTTATTTTATTTTCTTCTCTCTGACAATAATTATTATGACTATCTAAATTATGACCATTTATTCACTTTATCACTTTGTAAACTTTTTTTATACTTTATTATCATTATTTTCTTTCTTACTACTTTTAAAAATTTCAGTACTTTTAAATTGTTTTGTGAGATAACTCAATAATATATAGAGACAAGATTTTTAAAAAAGCATAAAGTAAGGGGATTTTAATATTTTAAATGCAGTAAAAAATATTATGTTTAGTTATGTAAAAAAATTCTGATTTGTCATCTGAAAAAACTTTTAATTCATCTCCTGATGATTTTATTTACAAACAATTAAAATCAAAATTCAATTATCTCGGATTTTTTAAATATTATGAATTTAGGGACGATGTAATAATTTACGTCTGACAAAATATTTAGCTTCAATACTCATTGTATTTAAATTTCAAAATCATTTTAATTGTTTTTAATCATTTCATTGAAAAAAGTCTAAACCAAAGTAACAAATAATAATTAACTTTTTTAGAGGCCATTCACTAATTTACATTTGTAATATGTATTTTATTAGAGTTTTCTTAGTTTACTTAATTCTCAACACATCTTTATAAATTTGGCATGATCAATAATATTAATCTTGTTAATGTTTTATTGAATATACTTTTATCAATAACTTTTATTTAAATCTAAAAGATGCACTCAGTAAACTTTTTAAATAATAGCTAAATTTATTAATATTTTGAATTAATTTTTTTTGCATAATTAAATAAAGTAATTATTAATTGAAAGATGGAATGAGCCACTCAATATTGAATATCTTTGAAATTATGTATTAATTATTTTTATAATGGCTAATCTAATCAAGAAAGAGTTCTTTGTCAAAAGCTAGTTATTTTATCATGATCATGTTAAGTCTGGAAAAATTTTATTTCTGGCGCATATCCTAATTACAGGGTTGTGATTTGGATGTCAAAACTGGTTTTTGACTTGACACATCAAAAGCCTGTTGAAAAGTGTAAAAATCAGACAAAAACTGTCAAAAACCTTGGTGAAGTTTCTTTATTAAAGTTGGGGAAAATTTATTAGACATTAAATCATGCACAATGCTTGCATTATATACTATAATTAAAATTTATTATTATGTATCATTTATAAAAAATATAGCTAAAATAATTCAATTGTCAATTGATTTTTCTAAAAACATGGTACTCTTAATATATTACAAGTAATAACTATGAGTTTTTAATTATTATCAATCTAAATGTTGATTTTAAATATTTTATGCTGCAATTTAGACAGATTTTTTTACATTAAGTAAAACTAAAGTGGTTGCCAATAATTGTCTGATCTCAACTTATCAGAAAAATATTTTTTTTTTAATTCTTAATGTTTGTTATTATATTACTTATGTGCAAGTATTTATAATTTACAAAAAAATATAAATGTTTGTTTGAGTGAGTTAGTAACTTAATCAATTCAAGGATTTAATTAAGTTGCTATCAATATTTAGTACAGTTATTAGAATAAATTTCCTAATTACGTGTTACTTTATTTGTTATAATAGTTTAATAGGTTAACATTCTAGTCTATACATCTGAGCATCAATCGATGATTTTTATTTATAATTATCTAATATTTTATACACCAAAATTTGGGTTTTTGTCTGTTATTTTCGAAACAAAGAGTTTAATGTTAAAATAATTCAAGAACATAATTCATGGAACACTTATAATTTTGCGTGTATGTTAATTTAAAAATACATCACATTTATAATAGCTAATAATTATCCTTATGCCGAAATTTTGGGTTTTTGACAATTGCCGAAAACTATGTATGTCAAGAGGCTTTTTTTTTACATGATTGTTAAAACCATCAATTTTCAAAAATTTTACCATCCCTGTTTTATTATAATATTTTGCTTGAATAAGTGCTTTAAAATATTCTTTGAGTGCTTGAAAATATTCTTTGAGTGCTTGAAAAATGCTTAAAAGGTGCTTATTTTTTGTTGAAAAATTATTTATCTCCTAAGTAGGTCCAACCAAGTTAAATATTGTATGTTCGCTTAGGTAAGTTCCACCCAAAAAGAAACCACCCATGTTTTGGATTTGAAAACTCATGTGATTTGTCTGTTATTGAAAAACTATTGAATTTTAGTGTTTTTAACTGTCTAAATCTTCATTTAAAGTCAATTATTTAATGAAAGGAATATTTTGAGAATTATTAAGAGCTAATTGACAATTTTTTCCTTATGTAGGTGCTTATCATATTCATCTTATTGGGGAGGAAACATCTTCTTATGTAAGTCCATTTATATATTTTGTTATTACATTTGCTTGTCCATTTTCTTTATTTTATGTGAAATTCACTTTTTGATTAAAAATAGTATTTTTAAATGCTGTTTTTGTTTTTATATGGTAACAAAAGTTTACTTCTTTGTAGGGTAAAATAAGCCAAATATCTGAAAGTTGGCCCTTTGAGACTATCAAAGAAATAGTTCCACGACGATATGAACTTCAAAATAATGCATTTGAAATATTTTTGACTAATGGGCTAACTTATCTAATAGCTTTTGAATCAGAAAAGGTATGTTATTAAACACATGTTCATTTCAATTCATGTATGTTCATTTATTTTTTTGGTCCTAGTTGCTGTGCTTTACAGATTACAGTGCTGATTGTATTCCTAGTGTACCCTGGAATTCCGGGTTTTTTGTAACATTCCTCTAGGTCTAGGAGCACAGCATGTGATTTTTTCACAGAATTCCTCAAATCAAAATTTATAATCCGCCGATACTTTTGGCACAATCTAAAATTTGAAGTAAGAATTAAGTCTTACAATTTAGATTTTGAAACCTTCGCTAAATCATGTTAAGACGTTTTCGTACATGAGGCTCTTCTGTTGTTGTGATTTATTTTATTTATCGTTTCTCGGTTGTTTTTGATATTTAAAACTACGCTGGAATCCCTTAATATCGCCCTCCATGTTCACTCAATTTAAAAATTTTGCATCTTGATTCGTGTTCCCGTGATTTAAAAATCCAATGTCGCTATTTGTATTCAAGGGATCTAAAATTCATGCATCGCTATTTGTATTTACGTGATTCAAAAATCCAATATTGCAATTTGTATTTTCACATTCCTCTATCCAATATCATGATTAATGTTTACATGAGTTTAAATCCAAATGTCGCGATTCTTGTAAGAACTAAATCTTGATCAAAGAATGTAAATCTTTGTTCAAAAGAATTAAATATGAATAGTATATAAATTTATATCTTGTTATCGAGTTTTTGCACATAAAATTTTCAGGGTTTTTCACTTTGTATCACAATCACCCCTGAGATTATCTATGGTCTATACTGTGTCAATAAATGATATAAAAAAATTTTAACCCTCTACACACGGCTCTTATATTTGTTATTGAACAGCTGACCCAATTTCGTTAATGTATATAGTGCTTAAAAGGTGCTTATTTTTTGTTGAAAGATTTTGCTATGCTCCCTGTAGTATGAAATCTAGAGTTAATGTTATAAACTTTTCCGATTTTTTTTAAGTTCTATTAATTCTCATCTCTATATTTAATTTCTATAAAAAAATGACAATCAGTATTAAGTATTAGAAATTAATATGTTTTTCTGATTTATAATTGTTGTGTTTCAGGAATATCATCACATTTGGAAACAATTGGAAAGTCATGACCTGCCTTGTAAATCTAATGTTGACGTATCCATTCTGACTCAGTTATGGAGAGAGAGGGCTCTCACCAATTTTGAATACCTCACCCAATTAAATAAACTGTCTGGACGTTCTTTTAATGACCTTATGCAGTATCCTGTATTTCCTTTTGTGTTATCTGACTATGGCAGCTCATATCTGGACTTGTGCAATCCTTCAGTGTATAGGTAATTTTATGATGAATCCTTCAATCAATCATAAATCTCTTCTTTAATGTTTTAATTCAATAATAATATTAAAAAAGGTTATGAAATTATTTACAACCCAGTAGTAGATGTTAGGGTTAAAAAGATAAAGAACATGGTGCGTAGTGTTTTTAAAAAATGCTTATCGGTGCCTCTTTTTTTTCTTCTTTTTTTTTAAAGCCCTGAAAGATGCTTTTTTCATTGGGTGATTTTAAAAAGTACTTAATTTTCCCTTTTTGAAACTTAGATTTTTATTGACTATGTCGATTCTCGTCACATATTATGCAAAATGTATATATTTCGCATTGTTCTATTCAACGTTTTCACAATTAATTCAACCACAATCTATTTTGGCTTACCGTCGATCCATAGCGTATGAAAGCGCCAATGATTTTACATGTTTGATGTAATACTTGCAAGGCCGCATGTGTGTCTACTGAGCTAGGTTCGGTGGGATTCTTGATCTCATGTGGAACTCTGCATTTTGCAAGATATTCTCCATTTCAGGCTTCCTTTTCTATCTTCTGAAATCGAACTGAAAAATATCTTAATCTTTTTATGGTGGCATATATAATCAAGAAAAGTGTTCTTTGTTGAAAAATAGTCATTTTATCATGATCATGTAAAGTCTGAAAATAATTTTGAATTTTGTTAATGTACATAGTGCTTTAAAGGTGCTTATTTTTTGTTGATAGATTTGACTATGCACCCTGAAGAAGTATTTTATTTTTGTATTGCTAAATTTAAAAGACACTTTTTCCCTTTAAAATTTATTAAATATCTGAAAGTAATAAATATACAATTAAGAAAAATCTGTGTTTTCAGTGGTGTAAATTTCTTTTTATTTTTCCCTTTTTATCAGATTTCAAGAATTAAAAAGTATAAATCAATTGAAAACAAATCAGGAGTTTTTCTGATTGTTCAAAATAATAATAAACTTATTTCTCCCTCCCTCTATTACCTGTAAAAAATCTGTAAAATATTAAAAAAACTCATGCATTTTAGGGCAGCATCATATTACCCCCTTTTAAGGAGTAGTTTGGTCTAAAAAAAGATATTAATTGATAAAAAATATAAAAAATTTGCGAGCAAGAATATGGCAAAATCTTAAAAAATATATATATTGCATGTTAAAGATTTGATAACAAAAACGTTATATTTGGCTTTATATCCATTTAGCTCATCAGTATGTTCCGTTTTTAAGTATGTCAACCTTTGATTTCTAGTCAAGCTTATTAACACCTCTTTGTACTTTCTATTAAATAATAATCTAAAATCAATTAATAAAATAAATGCTTGTATTGTCTAAACTTTTTTCAGATTTCATCGTTTGTGAGTTGGTGCAAATATTTTGCTAATATTATTCAGTTTATTTACCTTTACAGCACGCTTTCAGTTACCTTTTTTAGATTTCCTGATCAAATATCTTTTATTTTTAGAAATCTAGAGAAGCCTGTTGCCGTTCAGCATAAGTATAGAGAAAAATTTTACATGGATACATACGAAGTAATGTTTTAATCATTTTATAGTTTTATTTTAATTTACAATTTCATAATTAAGATTGTTTTATAATTTTGTTGTTTAAACATGTTCAATATTTTGGGCAATATTAATGTTTCTTTTATATTGCTCAAAATAGTTTAATTGGTAGCCACTTCCAATCAGACAAAATAGTCTGATTGGTATTTAAGCTTAAAAATATCTAAGTCAGATATTTGTTAGAAAATGAAGGGCATAATAAATTACTATATCAGGGATGAGACTTTTTCGCTTTTATCTCTCAAATTTCAGCCTCTTTAACAAAAACTCTGATTCTCTAAAAGTTTCATTTTTTTCATAAATATTCAGCTTTTCTGAAAATTCAGTCATTGAAATCAGATTATATTTAATTCTGATTTCGAAAGATAAACAGAAAAATTCAAACTATGTAGCTGCCAATTCTTCCACATTTTTTCTTATTTTACCTATTTTCTCCGCCTTTACACGCGGAAAATAAGATTTTCCGTATTTATTACCACCCGCCAGATAGCTCGTATTTTCATAATTCAAACATCACTGCTTCCTGTTTGCTGCTTCAAAACCAAAAGAAATATTAAAAAAAGAAAAATAGTGGTGGATTTGGGGTGAAAATATTTATTTGGTCATTTAATTTATCTTGTTAATTTCTAATTATTATGACTAAACAAAAACAATACAAACAAGCCTTTAATCCCAAGTCCAGAATCTGCTAATATCTCAGTTCTTATTCACGCGATTTTAATGTCAAACATAGCGATTCTTATTCGTGCGATTTAAATATTGTACATTGCGATTCTTATTTTTGAGATTTAAAAATCTGATATTGCGATTGATATTTACGCGTTTCTGAAACCGTATGTAGCGATTTGTATTCTTGAGAGTTTAAAACTCAATCTCATAATTCGTTTATGCAGTTGTAATATCAAACATCGATTTTTCTATTTATACTTGTTTTATAAATTAGACATTGGGATCATATATTTATTCTTGGATTTCCTCTTTTTCACTTTCTAACTACTCTCATCCCTGCTATATAGTAGGTGGGAAAAAAGCTAGCCTTAAAAAATTACATGTATTATGTTGCAACAATTAAGCAAAGTGAATCCAGATAAAGGTCTAATTGACTCATAAACATCTGATTTTATGTACATAAATTAGTTTTGGTGTTGAAAAGCAAATAAATATTTTTTGAGTGCTTAAAAAGTGCTTATTTTTAGTTGAAAGATTTGGCTACGCACACTGGGTAAATATTAATTTGAAATGTGCAAAGTGTCTATTTTTAATAAGTATGTGGAGAGAGTAATTATCAACAATGTCAACCCTCATCTATGAAAAGGTACCTCAACATAGGATCGATTTAACATGTCTTATATACTAGCAAATTGGGATTGTATTTTTGTAGTGGTAGGTAGACACACTACAGTACCCCCCCCCCCCCACCAGAATTATATCTGTGATATAATTCAATGAATGGAGTTGATTCATCATCTAAACAAGTTAACATGTCTTATATACTAGTGAATTGGAATTGTATTTGTGTAGTGGTAACTACAAGTATGTTTTTATTTCAGCTGCTGAAAGAACAAGCAAGTTGTTCATCTTCAACTGAGTTTGAACTACCCATATCAGGTCCATATCATTATGGCTCCCACTACAGTAACAGTGGAACTGTGCTTCATTTCCTAATAAGGATATTACCATTTACTTACAGCTTTATCAAGTACCAGGGTAACTATTAAAATGTTGATTTTTATGTTGAATTTTATCAAACTGTTCTTTAGAATTTTGACTAATTTTTGGAAAAAAATGGAAAGATTTATCACTAATCCTTTTGGCAGAATTTTTTCGAGCTTTCTACAACAAACTTCCCTAGCATTAATATATTTCTCTTTAAGATACTTTTAATTATAACAATTATATTAATTTAAAGTAATAAAAGCATTGTGTTTACGAACAGAAACGTTGTTTGAACTGTCCTTTTAAGTTATATTCTATGAATTATTTCAGATAATAATTTTGACATACCTGATCGTACTTTTCACTCCATCGAAACTTCATGGCAGTTAGTGACTAAAGATTCTACCAGTGATGTTAAAGAACTCATACCTGAATTTTTCTTTTTACCAGAATTCTTATGTAATAAAAATGGTAAGATATTCTGTTTGTTACTTTCTGTACAATTATTATTTTTTCAATCTAAGAGAAATTAGCTCATAAAAACATATTTTTTCTCTCCCTAATATTTGAATTTACATTGAATACCTGACAAGTGCATTTTTGTGATTGAGGAACAGTCACATACAAACCACTATTGTTACATAATTCTCACTATGTATCAAAATAATCCATCATGCACGCTGTATTCTCTAATTTTCAAAGCCTGTTTTTTTTTTTACCTATAAGTTGCGAATAACAGGATGTGAAGCATTTTTAGAGTGTGATTGAAGGTGCTTATTTTTTTATTTACGTTTTTTAAAGACCTATAAAGGTACTTTTTTAATTTGGAATTTGTAGAAAGAGCTTAATTTTCTATGTTTTAGAAAGAGATTTTTTCTTTGCTGTGTCCATTGTCTTTCTAAATTACAAAAAATGCATGATTTTCTCAATTTTCTCTACCATATTTTTCAAAAACTAGTTATTTTATCACGATTAAGTAAAGTTTCTGAAAATATTTCTAAATTTTAGTGATTTTATGCTTTTAAATTAAGAACTTTAAACTATAGAGAAGAAGAAAAAAATTGTTACTGCACAGATTCTAATTATGAATTTATTTTTTTGGAAAGTGATTGAAAGTAATTTTTAAGTGCTCAAAAGGTGCTTATTTTTTGTTGAAAAATTTGGCTACGCACCCTGAAGTTGCAAATAATTACTGGTAAAAACTGGTAATAATTTAGAAATAAATTGCAGTATTTTTATATAATTTGCAATTTCATTTTAATGTGTGTTTTTTAATATCTTGCTGGCATTATTTTAATACTTTCAATTATGCATATTTCAAGGTAAAACATAATTTCTGATTACGTAGATTTTGACTTTGGTGTTCGCCAGTCTGGTATTCGTGTAAATGATGTGCTCCTTCCTCCGTGGTGCAAACAGAATCCACGTCTTTTTGTCCTTATACACAGACAGGTTTTGGAATCTGAAAATGTAACGAGGAGCATTCACAACTGGATTGATCTGGTATTTGGCTGTAAACAGACCGGTGAAGCTGCATTCAGTGCTATTAATGTATTTCATCCAGCTGTAAGTAGTGTTTTAATTATTGCTATTTCTCTCTCATAAGTGACCTTATTTATTTTGTAGCTTTTTTAAAAAGTGCTTATTTTCGTTTTTTAAAAGTCCTAGAAGGTGCTTTTTTATTGGGTGTTTTTAAAAGCTGCTTTATTTTCCCTTTTCGAAAATAAGATTTTTGTTTTCTTTTATCATGTTGATTTTCGCCATGTATTACACGAAAACGTGGTTTTCGCATTGTTCTATTCAACTTTTTCACAAGTCATTCAAACACAATGCATTTCAGCATTCCGTAGCATATGAAAGTGCCAATCATTTTACATGTTTGATGAAATACTTGCCAGTCCGCTTGTGCTTCTATTGAGCTGGGTTCGGTGAGATTCTTGCACTCTCATGTGCAACTCTGCTGCATTTTGCTAAATATTCTCAATTTCAAGCTTCATTTTCCACCCTCTGATATTGAACCAAAAAATCTCTTGATCATTTTTTAATGACTAATGTAATCAATAAAAGAATTCTTTCTCAGAAACTAGTAATTTTATCATGTTAAGTCTTTGAAAATTATTTTGTATTTTGTTAATGTATATAGTGCTTAAAAATATTTTTGAGTGCTTAAAATGTGCTTACTTTTTGTTTGAAGATTTGGCTGTGCACCCTGTAGAACTAACTGCCAGAATTCACATTTTAAGTGAATTGAATAAGCGAATAGCCACTATATGAAAAAATATGTAAAAAGAAAGATTATTATTTTATGTGATAGATTTTTTGTAAGGAAATTTTAATATCATACAATGTACCGTGCATAAAAAAAAAATAATGGGACACCCTGAATAGGTTTTGTTTTAATGATTAGATTTTCACGTACTGAAACTCTCTTAATGGTTCAAGGGGGTGACCTCAAATATGCTAATTAATTCATTAGTGCAGATGATATTTAACACTAGGACAATTAAATTGATCATTTGAACTGCAAACCAACTTCAAGCTGTGCTAAATCCTTAAGGAAGCTTAAACTTACTTGACTTTCCAGCTTACTTGACTTTCGTAACTTTTTGTGATCTTTAAAAGCATTAAATATTTTAATATAATATACCAATGATTATTTCAATATATAAAGAGCACATAAACTGACAATTTACCTGGAACGAACATTTACGATCAAAATGACTGCTATAGAAATCAGAATAAACATACCTTTTTTTTCTCGATGGATTTGGATTTTCTACCCTCAAAAAACAGGGTAGCAGCAATCTGGGAAATATAATTTCAATAGTTTGGTCAGGAGAGTGGTTCAAAGTTTTGATCCCTTAATATTAATTTGACTACTTGCTAATTTTGCTTAATCTCGAAAAATTTTTAGCGAATTGAAATACTGTTGCACAATTAATAGCAAAATTTGTGTTAATGCAATTTAACATTACTCGATTTTTCTCTTGAACTTTCTAATTTTGTTGTAAAAGGAGGGGCTACTAAGGCTCAGGTGCCTATATTCTTTAGGTATGTCTGAAGTTAATGAAAATAAAATTGATTTTTGAGATTTTTTTAAAAATGATTAAATAATTTTAAGTGCAATTTCCTACAATTTTCTTTAAAAATCATTAAACGTTTTGTGTTTTAAACGTAAAATTCGAAAAATAAACTACTTATGTATGTGTCCTTTACCCAATATCCTAATTTTTTCTACTTTCTTTATTTGCTTTAAGTCACAAATTCTTGGATTTTTCTAAATAATTTTCTATAATTAATCTTCAAATCCCTTACAATTTCCTGAGATCACCAGTGACAAAAATATAACAAATTTAATAGTGATACCTGAGGCTGTTTTTCCGACAATTCTTCTTGTTAGTGGTACTCAGTCCTATGGGAGCTTATCTTCTTCTCAGATTTACATGTTTTTTGCATGATTAAAGTATTGGGTTGTTTGGAAAGAAATCTCGTTTTTTTTGGGGTGGGGGGGGATGAAAGACAATTTTCGTATAATGAATAAATATTTTATTAAATTATATATTGGCCATTCTATTCCAACACCTTTTGCCATTTTTCTGGTGAAGTAGCGTGATTCCACGCTCATAAAATTTTTGATTTTCGCTGGCAAGAAACTGATCCAGGTGATTTTTGACCTCTTCATTTGAAGTAAAGATTTTGCAGTCCGAAAACTTTTGCAGTGACCGGAACAAATAATAATCTAAAAGCGCCAGATCTGGAGAATAGGGTGGGTGTGGCAGTGTATCCCATTAAATCTGTAAAAGCTTTTGGCGAGTGAGCAAACTTGTATGAGGTCTCACATTATCTTGTTGGAACATTATACCTTTTCTGTTGATTAATTGTGGCCTTTTCTGTTGAAGTGCATCATTCAGTTTGTCCACCTGGCGACAGTAGACTTCTGAATTAATTGTTGTGTTACCCGGTAAAAGCTCCCAAAAAATCTATTCCTTTAAAATCCCACCAAACAGACAGCATCACCTTTTTTTATGGTAGGCTTTCAAAATGCTTTGAGCCGGTTCATCTTTTTTGCTCCATGATCTCTTGCATTTGACATTGTTATAGCCAACCCAGTTTTCATCCCAGTAATGATGCGCTTGAAAAATAGATCATCTTCGTGTAAATTTCGAGAAGTGATTCACAGGCGTCAACTCAACGACACAAATTTCTCTCTGTGAGAACATGGGGAACCCATATATCGAGCTTCGTGATTAAATTCAGGCCTTTCAAGTGGTCATAAACAGTTGAAATCAATATTTAACCTCTCACCAATCTCCCGTGTTGTTATTCGCCGATTTGCATCAACTAATGCCTTTATCAGTTTCAACCAGCCTTCCAAAGCGTGGTGCATCTTCAACATTAAAATTGCCTGATCGAAATTTTGCAAACCAGTTCTGGCACTGGCGTGCTGTCAACACATCTCCTCCATACACGTCGGTTAATTTCTTTCTGTTATGAACACCATTTTTACCTTTTTTATAGTAAAAAAGTTAAATATGACAAATATGCTGCTTATTGTTTTCCATATTTAACCCGTTCGCTGCTACCGACGCACTAACGTGTCAGAGCGGCACCTCCTGTTATGCCGACGAGGCGCTAGTGCGTCGATCGACTATGATAAGTTATATGCTCTGTGTTTAGTGTTACTTTGGGAGTTGAACGGAGAGGTTGTTTCGGCACATTAGTGAAGCATTATTTTTTTATTTTTTGTGGTTGGTTTTCAAAATTTTTGTTTGAATGTTTTTATGTGTGTGACTGCCAATATCTGTATATTGTGCTTATTATTTGTAAATATTTTCAGTATTGTTTCATAAATGGTACTACATATACTTGAATGGTATTCTGTTTTATTCCTTTTAAGCTGCTATTTCATGCAATATGACAGTAACTTCTGAGAATATTGATCAGACGCGCTGGAGCGTCAGTGGCACTCACGAAGACAAGTTGAATCTGTGTGCCACTGACACTCCAGAGCGTCAAAAAAAAAAACGCTCTCTAAACAGGAAAATAAAATGCTTCTTCGTTTTTCTGGTTTTCCTAGTAAAATATGAGGAACATTTAAACCATTAAAACCCTGTTTTGTCATCCGGCTTCTGAGGATGGAAGTATCATTTTTAGTGGCAGCAAATGTGTTAAAAGGACACCAACCAAAAACTACTGCATAGAATTAATTGAACTTATTCACACACAAACCTTGCTAAATCAGCTCTCAAAACATATAATGATAATGCGGCTTAAGTGTGAAGTTGGGTTCAAAAAAATGCATTTAAATCCTCTGTCGAAAAAACGAAATTACTTTCCGAACAACCCGATAGAATAAATTAAACTAATCCAAGCAATTTTTTTTGTGTGTGTCTTTGATTAATTTTAGTTGACAACAAACTGGTTGAAATTTCATCACGTTATTGCATATTTACATACCTGCCAAGTCCTCCAAGTTTTTTAACGAAGACTCCTGTATTTTACGACTATCTCCTGTTTACCTACATATTATGATATTTCTCCTTATTTGTTAAAGAATTTTTTTTAAAGAAAAATGGCGATAAAATATCCGTTGATGGCAAAAATACTTCTCTTATTCCTCAACCGATGGTGCTACTGCCAATACTGCAGTATGTTGAGCGTTCATAGTTTAAGTAATTATAAATAATAGTTTAAAAAAATCTTTTTTAGATTAAGATTTCTATACATATTTTTTGCTTCGCTAAATGTAAGTGTTTATATTATTTCCAATTTTGTGTTTCTCTTTTTGACTTACATGATGTATCAAAACATTACTCGTAGCCTAAAATATGTCGCTAGTAAAATCTCCGTTATTTTATTTCTCCTGTGTTGGCAGGTATGTATTCATATGAAATTTTATTTTATTAACAATTTTGTAACAGATATTAATGTTCCTTTTCCTGACAGACATATTATGGCCTTGACATCAACCAATGGAAGGATCCAATTACGAAGCAGGCTGTTCAAGTGATGATAAAAACATTAGGCCAAATGCCTAAACAGCTGTTCACCAGTCCTCATCCTATGGTCTCTATACCGTTTTCAGCTTTCAGTGTTTCGAATGAAATTGCTGAGCCAATGGTGAACTTATTTCAAATATTTGTTTACTTTTTTTCTGTTACTAGAATGTGAATTTTGGTAAAAAAATAAGCATTATTGCTATAAGTTGGTTTTAAGTTAACTAACACTAAACATACCATATGACCATTAAAGAACTTTTACATCGCTTATGCTCTTATCATCTTATCGTTATGACTTTTTCTAATAATTATGTACAATTAATATTTTGTTATTATTTTTTTTTTTTTGTATTTTGTTTGTTTCGAATAATACTTGTATACCTATTTCTACCGCAACTGGTCACTTGACAGGGAGAACAACTTATTGCCTGATTATTCTTCTTACCTAATTATAGAAGAAATATGTTTGCTGAAAATGTACAACGGAAACACCCTGTATATGTAAAAAAATGCATTGAGCGATTAATTGAAAATTCTTTCTGTTTCTAATACATAAAAATTGGCAATATACAATTTTGTTTAATTATAATTAAGTTTTTGTTGTTTATTTCCTTCCTAACATCCATATTTCATATATTCAATCAAGAAACATAAAGTCCGGTCAATTGACCGGCTATGGTAGAAAAAGGTATTTCTACTATAATCTGACTTAAGGATTAAGTTTAAGTAAACGATGCAACTTTGTTTAAAACAGAATTATGTATTTATTATGTAATTATTAATATAATGTTAATATTATGTAAATTATGTGTTATATTTAATTTTAATAATGTAATATTTAATTTTAACTATGTAATATTTAATTACATATTATTTAATTTTAAAAATATGTAATATTGAATTTAAATTAAGTAATAATTGAATAGCCCCTGAGCAGCTACCAAACGTTCATATTTGTAATTGCATAGATTTGAAGCTTAGAACAAGTAAATAAGTGGGGAGAAGAAAAAAAACTTCTACCCCTTGGTCACAAAAAATATGCAATATTTGTGTAAATTATGTAATATTTAATTTTAAAAATATGTCATGTAGAATTTAAATTATATAATAATTGAAAAGCCCCTGAGCAGCTACCAAATGTTCATATTTCTAATTGCATAGATTTGAAGCCTAGAGCAAGTTACCTAAGGGAAAAGGAAACTTTTGCTGTGTTGAGATTTTTTTTTTTTCTTTTGAAGCAAAATTTGTATGAAATATTTCTGTTGTAAGTTTGCATGCTTATGGATGTATTTCAGGAGGTTGTTGACACAGTGAATGGCTTGCATTGGGGCAACTATGTGGGTTCACCATCTACTGCGGCCCCAAGCCTTGTGTGGTGTAGAAAACAGAAAGTAGTATTATGCAACCTCTTGCCTCTTCTTGCCAATTACATATTTGGTTTAGGTGAAAATATCTGCCTTATTTTGAATCACAGAAAAAATCCAGGTACTTTATTTGCTATTCTTACTTTTAATAACCTATTTGTGCCTTTTTGAAAGAAAAATCAGTTTTTTTTTTTTTTCAAAAAATAAAATAAGTAGTAAGGCATACATGTGTTTCATTATTAGAATTTTAGTAAAAACTAGACAATCTGTAATATATCAATAATTAGAAATGCTTTATATGAATTAAAAATATCCTAAAGTTTTTTTAAATAAAAAATAAAATATTTCTATTTTCTTTCAATCATAGTTACAACTATAAATAAGTTTGATGAAATTTATTATTTTAACATAATTTATATTATTACAAAATTTATTCTTAAGGATCCAATGTATCAAGTGCCACTTACATCATGTCTGCTGCATTAGTGAGCTGGGGTCACAAAGATAATGTGATTAGAATAAAATTATGCAGAGACCAGCCTGCTATACCATTACTGAAGGAAAACAGCCTCGATCCTGTAAGTAATGTTATACACTTGTGTTTACACAAAAGTAACACAGGTTACACTTAAAAGTAGTCTATAAATAGTAGTCATAAAACAACCCTAAATAAACTATTTAGGGTTGTATTTTAAGGCCTTTCGCAAAAGAAAATTCACAGCGTGAGTTTCTTATTAAACTTGAAGTAATTTTTTGATTTCATACTATATATGCTATTTTACAGAAAAAGTGAGTGACTGAAAATCATTTTAAATAATTTAAATATTCTTAAAAGAGATTTTAGTCAGAAGGCTTAATGCTTAGAGTATTAAATGACTGTTACATATTTGCAATAGTTATAAAATAATCACATTACAGTGCACTCCCGATTATCCGGGTTAATCACCGGGACAGGTCGCACGGACAATCGAAAAATATGGATAATCCGAAAACTCCTTTTATTAAAGAAAAATTCAATATCAGTACAAAAAATATGACGACGGCTTTATCAGTCAAATACTGGAAGCCAGGCTCACATGCATCACTTTGAAACCAAACTTCTAAATTTTCTTCATCACGAATTTCGAAACCTTAGAATTCTTTTGATTGTTCGAGAATACTGTTATCATATTTTTCTTGAACATCTGAAGAGGATTGTTCATCAAGCGGTATGATTTTTCTCCAAGATCGTGATAACGCAGACGATTTTACCTTTGACCATGCTGCTGATATTCCATATACTGCAATCCAATAATGAATATTGCTTTCCAAAAATTTTGTAGTGTTATAACTGCATGAATCAAATATTTTTAATCTTGAAAATGTTTCTCTTTATATTTTTTGCGTGACTCCGGAATGAGCACGGATAATCGAGAGTGTACTGTATTTGCTAAAAAGCCTTTTGGAGAAGAAACCTTCTAAAAGCAACCTCAATTGTCAATCTCATTTTGAAGTTTCTGAAAAACTTTAAATTTATTTAGTTTTCCACAATATAATATTAAAAAAATAAGAATTAATATTATATACATTGAACTCTCACTACTATGATATCCAATACAGCAATAACTCCCTTTTTTACGATAATATCGTTTATTGTCCCGTCAAACTGGCATATGAATTAATGTCATGCTCCTCTCAATATTACGATATTCTGTGAAGCAATAAAACCCTGTTAAACGATTTTTTTCTCCAAATTTCTGCCTTATTTCCTCCATTTATTATTGGTTTTCAAATAATGTAAAAAATCTTATTTTATCATATTTTGCCACTTTTTTCATCTTTTCTGACAAAAGAAGACTCACTTCTGACCACCCCAAGATCTTCCATTTTCTTAGAATTCCCTCCTTTATCTCTTGAGAAGTCACAATTGTAACATTCCTATCTGATTTCATTTCTTCATGATAAAAATTGATTAAGAGTCACAAATGACAACAAGCATAATCTGAAAGAGAATTTTTTTCTGTAGAGGGTGGGTAGAGCACCATTCACAAACGAAAATCATTTTTGCGCTTTGGACTCGATGCATACTTTGTTGGTCGACTTGACAGTCAAAAAAATTAATCAACAAACAAAAATATCAGATTATTTTAGATAAAAACTTTCAGATATGTTCTCTATGTTATTTTCTGAATTTATTTCAATTATTTTTAACCGTAATTAACACTCTGCAAAATAATTTTCTGCATAACATATAAATACATTTCTAGTTGATACATGTATAACATTAAAATTTTTAAAAAAATCTTATTGTGCCCCCAAAGTATGTAGACATTCGATATAACAAGTGCGCAGCTTTTTTAGAAAGTGCTTAAAAGTGCTGAATATCAATTTTTAAAATCCCTTAAAGCTGCTTTTTTAAATAGGTGTTTTTAAAAAGGGCTTAATTTTCCCTTTTCAAAAATGAGATTTTCTTCTTTACCATGTCGGTTTTCGCCATGTATTATGCAAAAGCGAGCTTTTCACATTGTTCTATTCAACGTTTTTACAATTCATTCAACCACAATCCATTTTGGCCTACCATCGGTCCATAGTGTATGAAAGAGCCAATCCTTTTACATGTATGATGAAATACTTGCCAGTACATGTGTGCGCCTACTGAGCTGAGTTCGGTGAGTTTCTGGCACTCTCATATGCAACTCTGCTGCATTTTGCAAGATATTCTCAATTTCAGGCTTCATTTTCCATCCTCTGAAATCGAACCAAAAATCTCTCGATCTTTTTATGGTGGCTAATATAATCAACAAAAGAGTTCTTTGTCAGAAACTAGTTAATTTATCATGATCATGTAAAAGTCTTTGAAAATTATTTTGCATTTTGTTAATGTATATAGTGTTTAAAAATATTTTTGAGTGCTCCAAAAGTACTTAAAAGATGCTTATTTTTTGGTGAAAGATTTGCCTACTCACCTGAGTAACTCTACTTTTACTTTAATGGTATTGAAATAAAAGGCAGTAAATAACTTGGACAGAAACCCTGTTTTGACAGTTTTTAAGTATGAAGAATTTAACAATAAATTAGTTATAAATTCACGAAATACAATTAAATGTGTTTTACAGGTGTGTCTCTGTGCATCTGTGCCTGATTGCCGTGAACTTTTTGTTGCACACTTATCTGGAACAATATTTGTGTACACACTATCTCTGGACTCAAATAATGTAAGTGTTTATTTTTTGTTACACCTAGAGATCCAGTTTAGCTTAAACATGTTATTACAAATTGTAGCTTTGAAATATTTTAAATAAAACATTGGTTCTTGACTAACTTTTGTTTTCTGCATTCAACGTTTTCACTCTGTATGGATGAAAGTTTTCAAAAAATAGTATTGGTTACCTCCATTGACTTCAAATTGTTATCGAAGGTACTACATGACATTTCACAAGCAGTTTTAATTTTTGCTAGTTAATAGCTAAGTAAATAGACATCTGTTTCTGCTCTTAAATTTATGTTTTTATTTGTGTTTTATTTTGTAATTTCTGGAATTTTTATTTTATTTTGTATTTTTCATTTTCAATTTTTTCATATTCTATTTTTGTGTTTCTTTTATTTATTTCGTATTTTTATTTTCTTTGTATATTTTTTGTGCAGAACCCCTTATTATTTTGAGTTTCTTTTAAAAAAGTACAAAAGCCACTTAGAAAATTGCTTGAAACTTTTTTAATTTTTAAGATTTTCAAATCAGTTTTTTTTTTATTATTATTAGTTGCCAAATACGATTTTCTACAAAAAAATTTTTAAAAAATTCAATTTTTTCCTGCTTATACACTGTATAAAAAAACTATTTTAATTAGTCATATCTTTAGAAATTTTTTAGCAATAAATTTGTTACTAATTTTAAATTGCTTTAAAAAATTTGTTTAATTTTATTGAGTATTTTTAAAGTGACAGCAAAAAAAATTGTACAAAAAAAGTAGTTTTTTATGAAAATGTCCATATCTCCATAAATATTTAAGTTAGGATTATGAAATTTTGTGCAATTATTGCATATAATTATTAAAATAATCACTAGAAGTTATAAATTTATTGCTACATTTTTGGGCATAGGGACTTCCAAACACTATTTTCCATTTGTAATGTATTGGTGGTCCCTTAAGCCTTTAAAAGTTTAAACTTCATTGATAAGTATGAGAAAGTGCATGATCTAAACACTTCTGAAGTTATAAAATGATTCTTGAAGTATTGCTTGTGAAATATGGAAAGAAATGTATTAGTATAAAAGTGTCTCCATTATTTTGTCGCCATATATATAAATAGATATATTGTTGGTCACCAAAATGTAAAAAAACTTAAAACTAGAAATTTACTTACTTATAATGCAAATGTCTGAAATAACCTCAAAAAATTACTTTTGCAGCTTGATAGGTTACAGCAAACCTTACCTCTTCAGTTAAAAGGTCATACCGATACAATTACTTCCATCTGTATATGCAAGCCATTTAGTGTTTTTGTATCTGGCAGTAAAGACAAATCCGTCATAGTTTGGGACTTGAACAAGTAATATTTTTATCTACATTTATATGTATCACTTAATTTTTTAACTGTAATAACATTTTAAGTAATGTAACATTGATTAACTTCTGTAATCACTTCTGTGTGACACTTGATGTTAATACAGTTTTTTTCAAATATTAATTCAATTAATTAATTCTAGTTTTATATGAAAGAAAAATGTTTAATATTTAATAACTGAAGTAAGTAACTAAAATAAAAATTTTCTTTGCGTACTTAAGTAAGAATTGAATTTAAATTTATATATATATATATATATATATATATATATATATATATATATATATATATATATATATATATATAATCACTCAAATTCCTTCATAAGTTTTGCTCACCTTCTAACCAATTGATAGTTCTGAATTGTTTCTGCTTATCCATACTTAATTCTTTGTTGTAGGCTTTGCTATGTTCGTACTCTGACAAAACACGAAGAATCGATCGATCTGGTGTGCGTCAGTGATACCCTTGGAGATGTTGCTTCCATAAGCAATGAACGTAAGTTCACTTATTTTGTATGTTTCATACTATATCAAGTTTAAAAATGTGCTTCTCGAGTCTTTTTCCTTTTTCTCGTAATACTGCTCTCAATGGTTGTAACCCCATGGCAGAATCGTGACGACACGGCGACATTGTTGTTGAACATTATAGAGTTCTTGCAGAAAGACTTTTTATTTGGAAGGCAAAAAAGTTTGAATTTTTTTATCTGCAGAATTTTTGGAAAGATTTTCTTTCTGCCGAGCTTTTTTTCTGTTTCTGCATGTAAAATTTTAAAAAATTAACTGTACAAAACTTTTTTTAGAACAGGAGAATATTGCTAATAATATCAGAATATTAAAAAAAATTCTTACATTTATAATTAAAAATTTATATACTGTTCCATTCTGTACATGAAGGTTTTTTTTTTCAATTTTTTATTTTGTAAACAGGAATTGCTTCTGTTGCTTGATATTAGTTATGTATATATATGTTACTATTTTCTTCAGGGTGGCCCCTGGATGAGAAAATCAGGAAAAATAGAGAAACCTGGAAAAAAATTCAGAAAAAATAATTTATTTGAGGCACCTAAGAGTTTGCTATTTTTTCAACCCTAACCGTACATATGTTTTTTAATGTATTTTATGTTTGAGAATTAGGAAGTAGGCTTAACTTTGAAATTTATAATTAAATTTATGCCACCTGTTACAAAAATAAAATAAAAAATTTATAAAATAAGTTTAGAAAAGAATTTAAGAATTTTTTTCCCCTTTAATGTTTGTAGCCACCATGTTAATCCTTTGCAAGAAAAGTTTCTTTTTTTTATACCTTTGAGAAATGAAACATGACATTCCATATTGATATACATTAGTGTTATAAAACTTTTGTATATGTAATATTACTTTTAAAAACTTTTACCTTTCTATGCTTATAAACTGCCTTTCGTGCTTTTTCAAAATATTTCTTTATTGACTCGAACAGACTATCAAATTCTTTAAGTGTTTTAGTTTTTGGTATCCTGTATTATTATTAGGTAATATGAATTATTATTAGGTACTGCAAAATTATCGATGCTGTCATAAAATTTCTGTTTTTTACTTTGAGTATAAGCCCTGATAAAATTTTAATTACAGAATCGGTTATACTAGTTTTTTTTTTCAAGTTAGTTCATGACATTTACGAAAATCTATAATGAATTATTAGCTAAAGTGTCGAAAGGTTAAAATTGTATCCCTCTAAACTTTAGTACCAGCTTTCTCTGAACTTCAAGTTGTAGACTTTTCTACATCAGAAAACGAATTTCCTAATGTTATTCAATAGAAAAGTATTGCATAGCAAAGAAATTTCAGTACAATTTTTCCCAGTGGAGGTTTGGAAAGTTTAATAAAAAATACCATGGAATGTTCAAATTTATGTGAGGAAAAAAACAACAAGACATTCTCCCAGATTAACGATGCATTGAATAATGTAAAAATTTAAGGTTTTATTTATTGTTAACTCAGTTGTGATAGTTTCTTTTTAATATATTTCGTGATCTTTGCAAAAATTATATTTAGTGCAAATTGAAAGAAATTTTGAATCACAAAATTTTGTCAATGATAGATTATATAACCCCTGTAGAAGTATTTTTTGAGCTTTCTGTGACATACCTCTCTAATACTAATATCTTTCTCCAAGATATTTAAAAATGGCAAATATATATGTTACTATTTTAAAGTAACTAAAGCATTAACATCAAAAAATAAATAAATAAATCGGATCAATAAAAAAAAAATTAATTGAATGTGTAATCATTTTTTTATTCTAATATTATGGGCGATATTCTCACATTTTGTAGGAAGATAACATACTAATTATTTTCTTTTTCGCATTTTGTAATTCGTCATCACATTAAAAAAATCGTGAAATCTGTAGCAGTAACTACCAATGAAAGCGATTGCCGACAAAATCATGCAAATTGCACTCTTAAAAAAAGGGTTACTGAATGTATATTTTCATTTCGATATTCAATTGTTGTAATAAATAATATTGTATTAAAAATATCAGATTTTAAAAACTATGTGGAATTCAACAGGAATAATGCCATGAAAAAATTGAATGAAATTTCTACAGAAAAGAAAACCAAATTTTTTACTTCATTATTCTTTATTTTTCATTATTCTCAAATGAGAATAAAAAAGTTATAAGCATTTTTTTCCACTCCGATGCACGAGAAAGGTATGTTTTGAATATAATTCTGAAGAAAAGATAAAAATTTTCAAAAGTTTCTACAGAAAAGGAAACCTAAATTTTTTACTTCCCAAAGAAAAAATCTTTCAGTAAGAACTCAGAAGCGTTCTGCGTCAATGTCGCCGTGTCACCACGATTCTGCCACAGTGTATATACCAAACATTTTTAAAAAATAAAATTCTCTTTTTAAAACCCTTGTATATTATCTGATTAACACTAGAATAATACGAGACTTGATAAAGTATATTTTTATGACTAAGTTTAGATTGATAAAGAAGCTATTAGAATATTATTAATTTTTTTTCCTCAACAATGTAAATATTTATTTTTTTGTACTGATATCTAGATGATCAGGGTCATTTGAAAGTATGTACAATAAATGGGGAGAGCATAGGTTGTGTAAATATCCCTGATGTTGTCACTGCAATGTGTTATTCCACAGCACCAGAAGGGATTTCTGTCAATGTCATTGCTACTGGAATGCGATGTGGAAATATATGGTATCTATACACACTTTATTGATTTTAAAGATGATCTTTGATTATTTTAATTTATTTATTGACTTTTTTATTTCTATCTTCATTTAATTTTGTTACCATAAACACCTTGTAGGTTTTTTTTTTTTTTTTTGTATATTGAATTTGGTGTAGCATAGCTGAATCCATTTCTTGTACCATTTAAATTTTTCATATCATATCATATTAAATTTTATTATATATCTTGTAAAAAAAGTAGTTTGCCCTACAATAAAGCATACAGATCTACAATTGATTTTCTTCATGCAGGATAATCAAATGAACCAACAAAATTATCAGAGTAATAAACCATTATTAGAAATCGGTATTATAATATACTAAGAAACAAAAATGCCTGTTCAAAATGTTAAGAAAACATGGAGAAAATTACAGAACAATGAAAAAAGGAGAAAAGAAAAAAATAATGAAAATCCAAAAAAAAGGGGGATAATAAAAATTGGGGGGGATGGAAGAAAAAGATATTATCTTTTCATCAGCTCACACATTTATTTCCACAAAAAAGAGTGCTTTCAAATATTGTATTAATATAGCCAAAACAAAATATATCAATACAATAGTGTGGGGAGCGCTAAAAAAAATTACTAATAATTTTTTAAATAAGATAAAATAGAACACATTAAGTAAAAACAGAAAATAAAATGTTAAAAAAAAATCAGAATAAAACGAAATCTGTAAAGCGAGTAGCGAATTCAAATGAACTCACATGAGCGGGAAAAAATGATTTTAAATATTTTCATAACAAGATTACCAGATTACAAAATATGAAAACAGAAGCGCAAATTCAGGTAAAAGCATAAATAGAGGGCTTTCGTTTTAAAGTGCCTTCGAACTGCAGTACTGAAATGTGTTTGATTTGTTACTTACCGAGGATGGGCCCGAAAATGAATGTGAGCAAGGTGATATTATACTGGATAATTTAAAGAAGTTAACAATTAATAATTTTAGAAAATTAACTTTTATTTAAGAAAAAAATCATTGTTTTTCTTAATTTTCTTCGTTTTTTTTTTCTTTTTGTCCTTTTGGTATTTATTTTACAATATATATATATATATAATGGTAATAATTAGAATACATAATGGAAATAATATAAAATTTACAACAATAGTAATACATCTTATGCAAAATCTTATAATTACTACTCATTAAACTAACAAATTAAACTTTTATATTTCTTGTATTTTATTATAATTCTCTACCTTTTGCACTAGTTTTTTTATAACAGAATTCGTAATGTTCTTACTCAAAATGCTTATAAATGTTTACGAAATGTGAAAGATGCCCTTGTAAGGAGATTGCTGTAATAAAATTTGTAACCTTAGGCACATTTGATACTTGGATACAACAATATTAAAACAGGCAGATTATTGAATTGACAGAAAACTGGTTCTGAAGAAACTCTTTCCGAACTCTCGTGTCGTTGATAGAAAAAAAAATTTCTTTATTTTGTGAATCATCTTTGATTTTTAATTTTATTGTTTGTATACAGCATGCGGAGCGTTTTTAAAAATAGCTTAAAGGTACATATTTTTGATTTACGTTTTTTAAAAGCCCTTAGAGATGCTTTTTTATTCCTGATTTGTAAAAAGTGCTTAATTTTCTATCTCTTAAAGAGATTTTTTCTTCGCCGTATCGTTTGTTGTTCTAAATTACAAAAAATTCATTATTTTCACAATTTTCTCTGCAGTATTTATCAGAAACTATTTATTTTATCAAGATTATGTAAAGTTTTTGAAAGTTTATGTAAAGTACTTAAAAGGTGCTTATTTTTTGTTGAAAAATCTGGCTATGCACCCTGGCATATCTTTTTACAATTTATCATTCATTACTGACTCCAAAGTTACCTTTTTTAAGGTGTTAATATAGTGTGCTGCATGATAAAAGCAATGAATTATACATATTTTCTTCTTTTTAGTCTTTGGAGCTCTTGGGACTTGAAACCTGTAAGAGAAATCATTTGTGACAAGTTTCATTTTCCTATAAAATGGCAAGTATTTTTAAATTTAAGATTGCTTTAGTTTGAAGTAAGTGACATTTTGAAAACTATCGATTACTTAAATAAATAATCCCAAGAAATTGAAACGGTAAAATATTCATCATCATAGTTGGCCAGACAGCCCAATGTGAGCCAGTGCTTTCCTTTGAAGATTTCTCCACATCGACTTCCGATTTTTCTTTGATCTCCAATTATTTTCTGATCACTGCCCATGCGGCCTTCTGGGCACTCCAGAACCCTATCTTACGGAATGCATCTATACAGCTTCATGGCATACTCGTGCATCGAATATCACTAATTTACCAACTTGGCAAAAACAATTCATAACTAACAATACACTTAAAACCAAATTATTATTAGTAATGAATTTTCTTTCTCATAATGATAATATTCTAAAATTTTAAATATAAAAAAAAAATAATAATTATTATATATTTTGGAATGCTTACCTATATGTTGTAAATACTGTACATATCTTTTCTATTTAATTTTTTATTTATTATTATAGAATTTTAATTACTTTCTTTTATTATTTAATACATGGAAATCAAAATTTTAATGGAGAACTAAAAAAAAAATTTAAAAAAAAATTTTTTTTTTTCATTAACCTTTTTTTTTCCTTTATTAATTTACTTTTCAAAATTCCTTTATTGTCACTTTCTATATGACATATAAAAAATAAAAAGTCTTGTTTAAACTATAATTAATATTTCTGTATATTTGTAAACAAATTAATATTTCTGTATATTTGTAAACAAAATTTTAACCTCGTTTCTTTCGAAACTTTAAATAATTGATTGAGGTTGGCTGGAAGTAGTGGCCAGACGTGGATTATACGGGTAAGGGTTTTACTAACCTAGGTACATATCCGCGTCTGGAAGGAAAGAAAGTACTTGCAAGAAAATCAGATTCCACTGAGTCAGCCCATCGCAACCATAGCCTTCCCTGCTTTCTTGTTCTAGTGGGTCCACGGTGAAATATTACCTATCTGAACACTTCATTTGCTTCAAAAATATATAAATAGGAAATAACAGTCAACATGTTTCAAGCGCTCAAAAATAGGCGCTCCTTTTCAAGATTTATATTTCCTATTCATATATTTTTAAGGCAAATGCAGTTTTTAATTTGGTATTGTCAATTATTTACTTTAAATTATCTGAGAAAATAAGTTTTTTTCCCTATTGCGATTGAGGATTTTGCTGTATGACAAGTTTTCCTTTTTTTTTTTAAGTTACTCTATTAATCAACATTCAAAACAGACCCCGTAACAGTCATAAAAGTGGGAAAAGAAAAGAATAAAATGTATGAAAATAACTATCAACTTACATCATGAAAAATAAATAAAAAAGCGCGTAACAAAAAAGAAAAAAATGTTTAAATTTACAGACATATTTTTAATTAAAAAAAATTTCCTACATGTCTGCATTCACAGTCCAACAAACTGCTAGAAGTTTTGAAAAAAAATTGTATTCGAGCTAGAGTGGATGAATAAAAAGTATTTTATAAACGATTTAAAATTTGAACACGATATAGGGAGAGTGTGAACTAATAGTAGAAGTTGGGGGGGGGAAAGGCGCATTGTATCAGACAACTATAAAAGTATAAATTTGGTGACGTGGACCACTCATGCTACCAAGTAATGTTCTTCATTGAATTTATGTGACACAGCGAATATAAAATAATTAAATATTTAAATGTGCGCAATAAACTATTTTTTTTTTTGTTCAAATAGAGCTATAAATTAGAAATTATCACTGATGTTATCTTTTAAGTATGTGAAAAAGTAAATCTCTTATAGTAAAATTTAAAACACTGACTAAGCTCTTAATGCTAATTACAAAAATGGTGCAAAATGTATTATAGTTTTTTACTGTTCAAAAAGTTACTCATTGTTTCTTTCTTTACAGCCTAGTTTTTTCATCAGACAATCAACACTTATTTGCCTCTAATGAGAACGGTACAGTTGCAGTTTGGGAAAAACCCTCCAAAGGACTCTCGAATGTTCCTCGACTACTCATTTTTACTTGAAAATTTGCTTTCATTGCTAGTGTAGAACAATTATCGTTTTTATGCCAACTCATTTAATTTTAACCTATACATATATTTGAAATGTTTTAAAAAGATTCAAAGTTCATTAATAAATACATTTTATTCTTTCAAGTATTGCAAATATTTCTTTTTCTTTTTTTAAAAAAAACTTAGTGAATAGTACCTGTAAACAAATCAAAATATTTTGAATTCTAAATGGTGTGCGAATCTTCTCAGCCAAAAAACAAAGTTAAAACTCTAAACTTGGACCCTAAATTCAGATATACAGCAGACATTGATAACCTTCGAAAGAAAGATCCTCAGAGCCATCTTTGGCGCAATTCAAGAAAGGGGATGCTGGCGAAACTGATATAACATCGAGCTCTACCGACTCTGTCAGCAGCCCCAAATTACAGAAATAAGCCGCAGTTATTGGCTAGATGGTGAAAATAGCGCCAAGAGAATCGTCACCTTTAAGAACCCCAAGGGGTCACGTTCCAGAGATAGACTCCCTACTAGATGGCTCAGCAATATCGAAAATGATCTGAAAATCCTAAAGATTAGAACTTGTAAGGGAGTTGCCATGGATAGGAGGTGCTGGCAATTGTCAGCTGTTGAGACAGCCAAGGCTTGCAAGGGGCTGTTGCGCTGACAAAAAAGAAGATGAGAAATGGTGTGTAATTTACTATAGAGACTGATATCATATTGATTTGTTCAATTTTTAGTTAAAAAAATTTTTGTCATAACCAATCATCCAAAAGCTTGTTAACAAATTTAAATCCAAGTATACATTTCATCATAATACAATTTATTTTGATTAATTTTACATAACATTTGGCTTCAATAATTTATACATAAACAGCATCAACATCCCTTCTCACCTGAAAGAAAATAAAAATCTATGTTTCAGAAATTCCAATTTTTAAATTTTCTTAATGAAAAAAAAAATCTTAAAATACTGCTTAAGAGCGTGGTATGAACAAAGAATATATATGTCTGACACACATGGTGTAAAAAGAGTTAGGGAATGGTGAAATATCTCAAAAAATATGCCTCAGTACAAAAAAAATTAAATTAATCACATTCAATATCTTTTAAATGCTATCTGATGATACCAAACTTGATCTTTTACCCCCAAACCTTTGAGGGAGGGGTGGAGCAACTATCTCCAACAAAAAAAATTGGGGGTTCATATTAAAGAATTCGAAGCTGCCCCGCCAAACCCTCAAAGGTTGGGGTGAAAGTTCTAGTTTGGTATCATTCAGTAGTTTTTAATTCATTTTTTGAAATATTAGACTTTTCAAACTTTTTGTATACCCTGTGTATTGTCACATTATATAATCTTTGGTGTGAATCTGTCTTCAAATACATTGGAGAGGAGAGTTTTAAAAATTAAAGCAGTAATCCCTTACTTAAATACAGTTTGTCTAAAGTAAGAACTACACTAGACATTTGTCTGGACAGGTGGTGGGAACTATAGTAACGAGTTATAACTATTTCAAGTAGGGGTGTGGGATCATTGTTTAGGACCGGCGAAACTCTTTTTCTTCGGTCTACTGCTTTAGCCCTAGAATGAAGAGAACCGGGTGCGTAGCATTTTTATAAAGGACTGAAAGGCGCTTATTTTCGTTTTTTAAAAGCTCTTAATAGTGCTTTTTTTCATTTGATGTTTTTAAAAAGTGCTTAATTTTCCCTTTTCGAAAATGAAATTTTTTTTTACTTTATCATGTCGATTTTCGCCACATATTATGCAAAAGCGTGCTTCTCACATTGTTCTATTCAGCGTTATTTACAAATCATTCAACTACAATCTATTTCGGCATACCGTTGGTCCATAGCGTATAAAAACGCCAATCATTTTACATGTTTGATGAAATAATTGTGAGTCCGTATGTGCATATGAGCTGGGTTCGGTGAGATTAATGCACTCTCATGTGCAACTCTGCTGCATTTTGCAAGACATTCTCAATTTCAGGCTGCACTTTCCACCCTCTGATATCGAACCGAAAAATCTCTCGATCATTTTATAATGGTTAATATAATCAAGAAAAGAGTTCTTTGTCAGAAACTAGTTATTTTATCATGATCATGTAAAAGTCTTTTAAAATTATTTTGTTAATGCATATAGTGCTTTAAAATATTATTTGAGTGCTTAGAAAGTACTTAAAAGGTTGTTAACAGATTTGGCTACGCACCCTGGAGAAGCTACCCTCCCTGAAATGTACTATTCTTGTTTCCATAGCAGCAGAAGACTTCAGACTTTGAGGCACCAGGGAGTTCTTACCGTAGACAAACTATAGAAGTTCCACGCCACCAAAACTCACCATTTCCTACTTTGTTTATTACAATAGATACAGATTCTATGTTCGATTTCATTTCGTTAAGCTTGATTTTAGGATAACAACCGACTATAAATTGAATTTAATACCAATTTGAGACAGACAAGGCATCATCCACTTTGCACAGAGTAAGTGTTGCGGGTTTTCTAAGTGTCGTTTAATGATATTCAGTGTAATTGAAAGATTTTTTGTGTAAGATCGATAGACTATCATTTAGTGCGTCAATCAAATAGTTATTAACTATATTATTGAACATTTTGGAATAAAATTAGCTTTTGATTTTGTTCTACAAATTTCCTGAATGTTTATTAAAGTCAAATGAGTTGTCCACTTTAATGCGTTAGCAAAACGCTAATAAAAGCGCTACCCGTTACTACAGAGCCCCACGCATGTATTATTATTATTATAACCATCGTTGAACAGCCGACCCAATTTTGGATTTACGACTATTAATGTTCAACTCCGTAGACTTGCAATTTTGAAACCAATTTAAAAGACAAGGAAACTCCTGGATCAGTACCCTCAGAGGTATTGATTTGTTATGGGAACATGGAGAACTTTGTGACTCGACTGATTTAACGTGCATCGGTCACCATTTACTACACGGGGAGTCTTCGGCCGGCAGGGATCAAACCCACGACCTCTTGGAATGGGCCCAAATGCCCTACCAACTAGTGATGTAACGAATAGTGATAGGGCCGAATATTCGGCCAAATTTTATGCCGAATACCGAATATTCGGTGGCCGAATACTTACTTTTTAAAAATTTCTCTTTTGATTGTAATTAAAGTAATTTTTAAATTAAAAATGAAATAAATATTAACAAAATTGCTTTTTTAATCTTTGAATATTTAAAAAAATTTTAACAACTTGATTTATTTTTTGTAATAATTTAAATATCTTGATGCCAATAACAAGGCAATATGGCTTTTATAAATCTAAATAATTAATAAAAGCATATTTTAGTTATAGTTATACTTGTAATTTATATGCTATTTTATTTAAGATAAGAACTCATTACTTACTACTGTTAAATGTATTCTTAACTTTCTTTTTTGTCAAAAAAGTTATTAAAACTCAGAAAATTAAGAACTTTTTAAAAAGTTTCACTTTTGAAATTTTAATTTTGTAATTAAATAGTTTTCAAATTTTAAATTAAAAATGAAATAAATATTAACAAATTTTCTTTTTTAAACTTTCTATATTTTAAAAAAAAATTAACAACTTGATGTATTTTTTGTAATATTTTAAATATCTTGATGCCAACAATAAGGCTTTCACAAATCTAAATAATTAATAATAGCATATACTTCATTATTCGGCCGAATAACTTCAGTATTCGGCAAAAGAGCCGAATACCGAATAGTGGAGAATATTCGTTACATCTCTACTACCAACCAGGCTGTCCCGGCCTATACACATGTATTTTGGAAAATAATAATCTCATTTTAAAAGCAGTGTTTGATTTTTGTTCAATATCCATAACTCAAGTGTCGGGATAGCCTGGTTAGTTGGGCACTGGGCCTGAGAAAATTTTCAAATACTTAAGTTAAAAATTTTTAAAAAACAATAGTCTTTTTTAATTTTTTTTTCTCACGAACTATTCGGACAGTTTCGTACAAATTTTGCCTCTTAAGTTACTTAGTAAAAATTTGCATACATTACAATTCAAAAGTATTCTAACTATCATTAAATAAAAAAATAATCCATAAAAATTATCTTCCAGGTTGAAATATCTTTGGATAAATGAATTGTATAACTGAGTGCCAATATTTTTCGTTTCGAATAAAAAATTCGAAAGATTCGCAAAAAGTAAAATTAACTTTAAAGACCTAAGTCCACTAACCAAAGTTAACTTTTAACCAAAGGACCTAAGTTAACTTTTAACCAAACTCTCCCGACCGTACTTTTCACACCTCGGCTATCACCCTTTTTTATGGTTAAAAATCCAAATAAGTCGAAAAAAGGTATTTTATTTAAATAAAATACGTTATTTGAAGACCAAAAGGGAAGAACCTTTTACGTCCATTTTCCACAAAAATGATGGTTAGATTCCCATCTGTTGCATTTTGAAAATTATTAAGTTTTGACAAATAAATAACGTGAAAAAATCGGTTCTCCCCGAGAGTTGTGTCACAGTGAAGATGGGCTGTTCTGTGGAAAACCTTTTGAGCGCAAAGTTGCTTTTTTTCTCCGAAACTGCTTTTAGGGACGTTCTTTGGTCTTCAACTCTTCATTTGTGTTAGATTCCGTAACTTAATTAGTTGTCAGCATTAAAAATGAGTACTCATATTCTGGACCATTAATATTGGTACATAAAAATTATTCAAGTTGAATTGTTAAAACCCTTGTTTGGAGAGATTTAATTTAAAGAAGAAAAAAACTTACTTTTAAAAAGTATTTCATAAGAAACATACTTTTGGAAATCTTTTCAGTCACTAAAAATAAAGAAAAAATTCATACATTAAATCTATAATACTCTAAATGAAGAACTTACAAATGGATCCTAAAATTTTGAAAACAAACAGAACTTCTAAATAAAAATTTGTGACGTTGAATTCGAATACCAAAGCTATTTCGTACTGCAACTGAAGAAGAGAAAGAATATTTTTGCTTCTGCATTAGAGAAATTTTGCTTAAAGTTTGTCTTACGTTAAACATAGCGACACTGCTATTAGTAGGTAAATTTATGCGCATGCTCTGAAGCTCAAATAACGTTCAGAGTTATAGGGAACTGTAGGATCGAAAATTAAATGGCGTGACATATTTTTGAATAATTTGATTCCTATGCGCATTAATGTCAGTTATCATAATTGTCTAGAATTCCAAGTAAATAATTGTCTTCTTTTTTTATATTTATTTTTAATTAAATACTTTCGTTTTTAAAATGCCTTTCTTCTTAATTTAGAATATTTTATTTATGAATTGTATGACTTAATATATCACTTACTTTAATTCGTTCACTCCCTAACGTCAATGAAAATTATATAAAAATTGCTGTCTTCTTTTAAAATTAAATTTCATTATATTTAAAATATGATAATAATGCATCAAAAATAGAACTTCCTCCTTTTCGAAACAATAAAAGGGCAAAATTCATATAAAATGCAACTGAGGGGATATATATTACGGCAATGCCAACCTTCATCTCTACAAAGGTTCCCTAAGATAGAATCAAGTTAACATGTGTTATATACTAGTAAATTGGTATTTAATATTTATAGTGGTAGTTACGCCACACGACAACTGTGTTTTCAAATCTAGACTAGATAATGACTATAGAAAGAAATAACGAAGCAATTAATGGTACCTGAAGGACTCAAAGTGTCGACCAATCATTTTGCCAAATCATTAAGAAGAATGATTTTAGGTCAGGGGTGGCGAACCTTTATATACCAACGTGGAATTTTTTTCTAAAAAATTATTTAATGAGGTCATAGACGTGCCATCAAATAATTTTTACTTCGTGATTATTGGGAATATAATAATACCATATACTATCAACTCAAAACTCTTTATTTACATTGAGAAAAAAAACATTTTGACATGTCTTAAAGTAACATCAGTGTGACTTCTGTTGCTGCAGATTCGATGACAAATAACTTATATTAGGTTGTAAGATGTTAGTTTAAGCAGGACTGTTTATTTATTTATTATTTTTTTTGCTAGTTATTTATTGTTAGCTTGCTTTTTATGGTTATTATTGTTTTATTTAGCATTAATTGTTGATGTTTTTATTAATGTTTATTATTTTGTTTGTTTTGTGAATTTTAATTTAATTGTTAAATATGCTTCATAGTGCAATAACATTTGTGTAATGACAATTCATAGTATAGTGTAATAACAATTGGGTATAATATGAAAAAAGCACAACTACTTCCACTTACTAGGAATAACATTTACCTTTTAGTTTAATTAATAAACTGAGTTTTAAATATATTAACTAAATTCATAAACTTCGGTAAAACAACACTATAAATTATTTCCAAAGGAACTAGACTAATACAATTCCAACCTGGCGAGTAGCGACTTATAAACAAGACACTTCGTTTGATGCTTTTACTTGTTGCTAGAAATCAGGTTCGCAGAAAATGCTGTTTACTAGTTAAATTTAGTAGGAATAACACGATCTGTGACGTAGGCTATAGTATACCCAATTGTGATCGATGGCGTGCCCAAAATATTGTGTCTCGTGCCATAAATGGCACGCGTGCCATTGGTTCGCCATCCCTGGTTTAGGTTGTTTACTGTATCAAAGCATTTAATAAGTGCTTTATATAAGTAAAATTAGCTTTATGACTTCTTTGAAACCTTGTAGTGTATCTACCACTACATAAATATAAGTCCAATTCACTATTATATAAGACATGCTAACTCGATTCAATATTCAGATACCTTTTCATAGATGAAGGTTGACATTGTCGATATCTATTCCTCTCCCCACACTGGTGACCCCGATTTGACACGCTAACTTCAATGGATGGTTCACATTGAACAGTTGACTTGCAATTTGTGACTGCGTTGTCGTCTTCCTCGTGCTGTCGCTTCTCAGTCTCATTTACAAACCTCAATGGAATCCTGCTTACACTCGTCTGCTAATTGCAACAGAGACCACACACGCGACTGTGAACTTAATACATCTCTCACGATCGGCACTCGAAAAGTACGGTGACCTTAATACAGTATACTTAATACGTTCGTGTATAAATGGTTTAAATTAGACGATATATGATATAAATTCGACGATTGATTACATTAGACGATATATTATATAAATATAGAATATTCATTATATCAGGAATTATATTGGTATAGTATAATAATTAAACCAAATTATTAGACGCACTGTGGTCTTTTAATAATTACATATTTTGCACGAGTTTGTATGCATTACTTTTATATTTAAACATACATGTAATGGGTTTCAGGAGATTTTTTTATATACTTCCTATTTATATTCATTTTTAACGTATTGCATTACAATGTTAACCATTTGATACACGAACGTAAACAAGTGCAAACAGGTTTCAGCCGCGTAAAAACAATAAAGCTGTATAGTTATCACCTGATAATTAAGGTTTTACATAAAATCTTATAGTGCGTCTAATAATTTAGCCAGGGACTGATATATATATATTAGATTGCGCGAACTTCTAATATGATTAGGAATGTAAACAAAATGCATGTAGTCTTACCCGCAACATCTGCTAGTGAGTGAGCAACAAATAAGGTTTCGGACAGAAAAATCGACGTCATCATCGCAGTAGTGACAGGCGGATATATTACTGTTTGGGCCAGCCTCAATATAACCAGGCGATGATGTGAGGAGAAAAATGAGCCATGATATCAATATTGCTGCGCTACAAAGCTGTAAATTAAATTTATACATTAGGACAAATTTATTATTATATTAATGCAATATTAGAAAGCACTATTTTTGCGGATATAATCATGTGAGCTGATGACGTGATTATATCCTTTCGATTTTTTTCCTTTTTTTAAATTATTATATGTCCCACAGTGAACTGATCGTTAAGATACGGTTCCCAGCAGATCACCGAAGTCAAGCATCACTGGCTGCCGTCAGTGTGCGAGCGTGTCACCAGGATCAGTCTGTGTAGGAACCGAGGATGTGCGGTATTGGTCCTATTTAAACTGTTCTACCGAAGCGGGGGTGCCACCCTCCTCTACAGAAGATCAAAATTGTGATTACATGTCTGCAGATAATCCTCAGTGATGCTTTCCAGACTATCGCCAACAGTCCCTTGAGCTGATCTAGTGCGACGCAATTAAATTACAGCAACAACATCTTCATTTATGTCGTTAAAAAATCGTATAATTTTCTTCTTCTTTTATTAAACATAAACGTCGAAAGAAAGCTATCATTATATTTCAATATTAAGCTAAATTACATTTAAATTTTACCCTAATAAAAAGTTCACATATGATAGCGTTGTATTTTTTTATTCATTTATTTACTTTTTTTTTTTATAGTTAAGAAATGTAATTTCTAAACACCAAAGTTTGGTACACTAAAACTTTCATAAGCAATCACGCGAATATTTCAATACACCTCTCTTCACTAAAAGAAACAGCCAGCATTTAAATAACTACGTAAGTGGCGACTAAGAACAGAACTTCCTCGTTTGTTTATGAATGGAGAGATGAATTCAATATCAAGGTTGCGTTAAGAATTGAAAAAGGTTGTGTGCTTTTAAATTCACGTTTTAATCATTTCAGAAACACGAGAAGAGGAGGAAGCAATTTAAATTTAATATTTATTGTTTTGTTCATCTAACTTCGAATATAATATTTTTGGAAACAATTTGTACCCCTAATGATTGTTTTTATTCTCAAAATGTTTAAATCCTATACACGATGGGAAAATAAACTAAACATTTATGAATTAAGTTATTCTATTTCTATACAGAATTTCATAATAATTTCGATAATTCTCATCGGCTGATTTATGGGAGTGCATTCAGGGCACGTGCCCAGGGCCTGATTATCGCCTAGGCACAGGCCTAGGGCCCACTCTTTCTGGGGGGGGGGGTCTCAAAAATTAGTAAAAAAATCCACAATATTACTATTTTCTTTTTTAAATTTTTCTCAAAAAATGCATTTTTTTTAATTTTAAATTTTCTTTATACTGTGCTAAACCAAACTCGTGTAAACTTTGCACTAATCAAATTCGAAGGTACAGCTGAATTTTAATTGGTGCAATTTTTACACCAACGGCTTAAGTAAATTCAACGGGAACACACGTTCGCAAAGTTTCTTGTTAATGATTAGTGTCAACAAGAACTAAAAGATAATTCTTAACAAATACGTTAAGTTGTAGATGGAAGGGTACAATCTTTAAAATAATTCAGCTAATCAGTGACTTTTAACAAAAATCACCGATTTCAATTGCTTGTGGTCACCAAACTATTTTTATTTTCAAACAACATTGTTTTGTTGTTTTATATATTGCTTTAATATTTAGATGTGTAAACTTTATCTTAGAAAAATGATCTTCAATTATCTGCTTTCAAAATTTTTTACTGTGTTGCTTTTGAATCATGCAGTTCAATAGATTACTCAGTCTACCCGGAAAATTTTGGGTCTTGGGCCTGAATTTGTCTTGATCTGTCCCTACCCAGGGCCCCATACAAGTTGGTGGCCCTTTCAAATTACATTTTTAAAAAATTACTAAGTTACAAACATGACAAATTACCAAATTATGAATAATTGTTTTTTTTTCCTTCTTCTCAGTTTATTTAATTAAATTTTGAATTTCTATATGATGTATTTTTAACTAAGCTTCAGGTTGTTTACAATTTTCTGCTGTCGAAAAAAATTATCTTTGGATATTGTGGTTAAATACCATGCATCTTAACACTGAAACTTGTCAACTTTTCTTAGAGGGCCCCCCGAAACCTGTAAATCGGGGCCCTGTGCGAGTTATGCGTGACCTACATCCGTGGAGTACATTTAAACCAAAGCAGACACTTCCAAACACTTACTAACTTCCGTTTTCCTCTATGTTCATTTAGATTTTAATTTATTATTTACTAAATAATTCCAATAACCAAAGTAAATAAAGACATCGGAATATAGAAAAAAACTTAAACATCTCTTAAAAATATTAAAAAAATTAAGACCATGATGTTATGCAAAAAAATAGCTCACGAAATATCAAATGTGTAAAATGTTGAAAAACAGTTATAGAAAATGATAAAATTGGTGAATTGCTAGGCTTAAGGATACTGTAGCGTAACTACCACTACGAATATTAAACATTAATTCACTAATATATAAAACATGCTAACTCAATTCTATCTTGAGGTACCTTTTGATAGATAAAGGTTGGCACAGCAGATAATTCCTTTTCCTCCATTGGTGACCCGGACGTGATATGAACACGCCTACTTCGATGGATGGTACACATTTTTTAAAAAAAATGATTGGCTATTTGTGACTGCGTCATTGTCCTATTCGCGCTGTTGCTTTTGAGCCTCATTTACACATTACGGGATCCTGCGCACACTCGACTGCTAATAGCAGCACAGGAGGGACCACACCCACAATCGTGAACTTATACAGCTCTCACTACAAATACTCAAAGATTCGGTGAACTTGATACGACTCTCACCACAAGTGCTCAAAATCCGGTGAACTTAACACAGCTCTCCCGGTCTTTCTCAGATAGGGTAGTTAGTGGTATCCGTTCATCGAATTCTTTCCCTGACAAAATTCTGGCGGGGCGTACTGTAGCGCAACTACCACTATAAAAATTAAACATTTAATTCACTAGTATATAAGACATGCTAACTCGATTTAATCTTGAGGTACCTTTTGATAGATGAATACCCTAAGGCAAAACATTTTTCTGGTGAAAAAACTGTGAATAAGCCTCCGAATTTTTGTTAAAAAATTCCTAAAATTGTGCGAATTAATACCTTTTTCTAAGTTAATATCAAATCAAGTTTTGATATTCAGTACTTGATCTAGAATTCCGGGAACTGTAGGTACAGAATTGTTAGGAAACGAAACTTAAAAGCAAATTTTTACACAATTATTTATAAAATGTTTCAAAATCATTTATAACAAAAATAAATTATGATACATTAGTAAATTTGAGTCTGTGCTTATTTCAATTTTTGTCGACACGCTTTTAAAATAATTCTTAAGGAAATACACGCAAAAAATAAATTAATTATTTATTTAATATTTAAGAGATTTGAGAATCCTAAGCTTAGGACTTATGACGAATCAAGCACTTTTCTTATAAACTTTAAAGGGTAAACATAAATTTCTAGTAAATATAATTGAGTAAACTTAAATCAAGATCAGATGCATTCATGAATTGTTGCCTTCAATTTTGCAGTAAGCCGTAAGGTGACAATGGTAGATTATTTACGATTCGAGTACGAGAACGTGTGAATTTGTTGCCGTTGCGCACGTGACTGAACATTTCGCAGAAACAGAATTTAACTGTTATAAAAGGCATGTATATTTTAAGTTAATAAAGAAAATTACATACTGCCATTAGCAGTTATACATAAATCTGTCACTTGTATGGCACTATTTCATAATATTTATTTTTCTATACGCTTCTTTTTTGTCGAGCCTAGTTTGAATTCCTATTGATATTCTCTGTGTGGTATTTGATAAATAGACTAATTTAATTAAAGAGTTAGTGTATAGTTTGTGTACGGTAAGAACTCCCCCCGCCACAAAATCTGAGACCGTCTGCTGCTATGGAAACAAGAATAGAGCGTCTCAGGGAGAGTAGCTTCTCTTCACTCTAGGGCTAACACAAAACCCTTTCTCTAGCCGATCTGAGCCAAAACCAGTCCTAAACAATGACCCTACTTGAAATAGTTATATCTCGTTACCATAATAACCGTCACGGGTCCAAACGAATGGCTAGAGGAGTTCTTACTTTAGACAAACTATAGCTTACATTTCGGGCATTTGCCAAAGCGACTATGAGATTGTTGAAATTTACTGATCAAACAGCGATAACCACCTATTTGGGTCTTCCGGTATATGTGCATCCTTAATTAACGATTCTTACTTTATCGTAAGAAGGTGTTTCAACTAAACCAGAAACAATCCTTGAGCTTTACTTTTACAAAAAATTTTTTAGAAACAAAATAGAATAGAACATATTAAGCAATAAATAGCACGTAAAAACAGATAATAAAATGTAAAGAAAAAACAGAACAAAACGAAAACAATAAAGCGAGTACCGAATTCAAATGAAATTACATAAACGGGAAAATTTTCAATAGTGAAAATATTTTCGTAACAAGATTGAGAATCTGTATTTCGTACAAGAAAACAGAAATAAATATTTTGAATCATTCTTGAAATTTTTGAATTTCGGATTTTTATTAATATTTTTTTCCGCGGATTCTTATAAATTTTTTTATTTTTAATTATTTTATTTTCTTCTCTTTTTTTCATTATTCTGTAATTTTTTCCATGTTTTCTCTACATTTTGAACTTATTTTAAGAGTTCTATATACTTGCAGATTATGAGCAGAAAATAAAACTTATTTTTTTTCTTCTTAATTTTCTTCGTTTTTCTTTTTTTCCCTTTTTGTATTTATTGTGCTATATATATATGTGTGTGTATTGTAGAAGGTCAGTTCTACAATACAGTAAATCTGTTGCATCTCCCTGTCACACCAGGAAATTAATAGAATAACCACAGATTATCCAGATTATCTATACTTAATAAGAAAAATATTAAAAAAATAAATAATTGAAGGTTATAAAGTACTTTTAATGCTATATTTTGTACTTATAATATAAAAATGTAAATATAATTGTAAAATAAAATGTTAATTGAAAAATACAATATATTTATAGACATATTATGCGCCATTTTCTTGTGTAATGAACTAATTAGTATATCATACGTAATTAAATAAAGGCATGTTCATTCAGTGAACAAAGAAAAATGTTGCATTACGTCACGTGTAAATACCTTGTTATAACATAGTATCTTCCATTAAAAAAAGACGAATTAAATTGTAAAATACACGAAAATTGTTCTTTTTCTTATTCTTTTTAATTTGAATATTTAGGAATAAACACTATCTTCAAAAATAAATATTACAGTTGTAGAGAAGAAAAAAAAAGAAAAAGGAATACTTGCTTTAAATCCTAGTGACATGATTACTGTCGAAAATGTGAAAATGGTATTCGATGGATTATCGTCAATCAATATCATACGTAATTACATAAAGCCGTGTTCGTCCATTGAACAAAGATATATGTTGTATTACGTCACGGTGACAATATCTTGCTCTAACATGTAGGAATAAATTATCTTCCATTAAAAAAAAAAAAAAAAAACGAAATAATTTGTAAAATACACGAAAACTGTTCTTTTTCTTTCTTTTTAATTTGAATATTTAAGAATAAACACCATTTTCAAAAATAAATATTACAGTTGCAGAAAAAAAAAGAGAATTACTTACTTTAAATCCTAGTGACATGATTACTGTCGAAAATGTGAAAATGGTATTCGATGGATTATCGTCAATCAATATCATACGTAATTACATAAAGCCGTGTTCGTCCATTGAACAAAGATATATGTTGTATTACGTCACGGTGACAATATCTTGCTCTAACATGTAGGAATAAATTATCTTCCATTAAAAAAAAAAAAAAAAAAACGAAATAATTTGTAAAATACACGAAAACTGTTCTTTTTCTTTCTTTTTAATTTGAATATTTAAGAATAAACACCATTTTCAAAAATAAATATTACAGTTGCAGAAAAAAAAAGAGAATTACTTACTTTAAATCCTAGTGACATGATTACTGTCGAAAATGTGAAAATGGTATTCGATGGATTATCGACAATCAACTAATGATTATCGTAGATCAACTAATTCTTGAAATAAAAAGAATACCTAATTTCTTTATTACTCATTCTCAATCTTTCCTTACCGATTCAATCAAACATCTGGGCCAGTCTTCCAACTATCTTCTTAAAAACTGGTTTTAGTTTCGCCTTCTAGCGCTAAGTCAGAACCTTATTATTATTAATTTTTTCTTCTTCTTTTTTTGTTTTAATGGAAAAGAATTTTTCCTGTTGTTTTTTCAGTGCGAACTTGAGAGAGTGTAATCGTATTTCCGCTTAGGGGTTTTATCATTTGTATTACATAGGGAATAACATAACAAGAAACGGGTCAATTTTCAGCGTGACATAAGTTTTGATCATAAATTTTGTATCAGTTTCTGTTTTTAAAACAAAAATGCATTCTGATTTAATCTGTCTTTTACATTTAAGAGGGAATTAAAACGAACCACATTAGTTTAAAAAATACACGATATAGTATGATTCAACTAGCTCCCATTTAAGGTCACCAAAATTTCTCACAGTGCAGTCATGAAAGGCCCTAGGGACTTAGACTGAGGGAGTGTTTGGAATCTCTGAACGGGAAGCGGGCACCCCATCTAGTGTAGGGTCCTTAGGCAACTATGCTATGGCATCAGGGCCCTAGGGGGAGGTAGGCCTCTCTCAAGGACAGCTGATTTTTTTTTTTTTTTTTTCATTTCAATAATTTTTATATCCGTTCTTCGTATAGGGTAAAGAAAATAAATGATCAATAAATCGATATTCAGCATGCCCATTACCGTATAACATGCACCAACACAATGCTAAATTAATTCCTATTTTTTTCTATAACTATTTGTTGCCCTTTCCGGTAGTTTTATGCTCTCAAGTCATGCTTATGCTATCTAAATTTCATCCTATCAAAATAAAGATAATTTATATTACGCAGTATCAATGGGCATAAAGCCATCGCTCGAGGTCAACTCCTGATAGTCAAAAATCAAGAGAATGTCGACTTTCACCGCTGAATGTCAACAATCACATAATCGCTTTGGTGAAAGTCCGAAATATTTGTTATATCCGATTTGATATTAATTTATACATTATTAAATGTATTCGATATTTTAATATCTGCGGAGAATACTTAGGAGAAACATCAGTGCTCGAAGAACTGGACAAATGTATACCGGGCGGGCAGTGGCACTGAACTTTAAAAAAACATTGATGTAGGGCATACCGGGCAAATTTATACCAAGTAGTGACATTTAACACCTAGTATATTTACCAAAGCGGCTATGTGATTGTCAACAACCACCAATTTCTGTCATTCTAAGTAACACACACGCACGTACACACGGTCTTTTTGACGGAACTAACCCGCATTTCCGTTACATAGAGATAGACCACGAAAACCTCCCATGGTTAGCTTGCCGGCAAGAAGATTCTAACCCATTATTCGTCGGATATTTTACGTCAGCACTGTGATCGTAAGCGAAAATGAAACAAATAAGCCAAATTATGGATTTCGTTAAAATGAGAACTACAAGAACTATATTATAAACGTTGTAAATGCTTACCAAGGAAACATTCCTTTATCAACGAATTTAGTTATTTTATTTTGATTTGAAAAGCGTGATGGGAAATATTAATAAAATTATTCATAAATGCAGGTGTTTTCAAAAACTAAATTTTATGAGAATTTTTTTAAAAACATTATTTTATATTTTTTTAAGCTTTTTACTCATTCGCCTTTTTTTTAAAAAAATTATTTCATTAACACAAACGAAATATTAAAGTAATAGATTATTAGTTTTATTTAGATCTAAATGTAGAATGATTTTTTAAAAATCATTACTGGAAGGTAAGAAAGAAAAAAAAAAAAAAAACTCTAGGAGCCATTTTCATCCTTGGGAACCACGGTTCTAAGGCATTCAAAGAACTAGTAACGTTCATTAATTGAAGATGTTGTTAATTTACGTCGCACTAGAGCTGCACAATGGGCTATTGGCGACGGTCTGGGAAACATCCCGGAGGATGATCCGAAGACATGCCATCACAATTTTGATCCTCTGCGAAGGGGATGGCACCCCCGCTTCGGTAGCCCGACGACCTGCGCGCGAAGTCGAGCACTTTACGGTAGCACAGTTTAACGAGGACCAATACCGCACACACTCGGTCCCTACGCAGACTGATCCAAGTGATCACCCACCCGCACACTGGCCGTAGCCAGTGATGCTTGACTTCGGTGATCTGCTGGGAACCGTGTCTTAACGATCAGTCCACTGCGGGACTCATTCATTGAAGAAATTGATTTCCCTTTTAGTGTAATATGTTTTTCTTTTCTATTTTAAATTGTCCCGCAGTGGACTGATCGTTAAGACACGGTTCCCAGCAGATCACCGAAGTCAAGCATCACTGGCTACGGCCAGTGTGCGGGTGGGTGATCACTTGGATCAGTCTGCGTAGGGACCGAGTGTGTGCGGTATTGGTCCTCGTTAAACTGTGCTACCGTAAAGTGCTCGACTTCGCGCGCAGGTCGTCGGGCTACCGAAGCGGGGGTGCCATCCCCTTCGCAGAGGATCAAAATTGTGATGGCATGTCTTCGGATCATCCTCCGGGATGTTTCCCAGACCGTCGCCAATAGCCCATTGTGCAGCTCTAGTGCGACGTAAATGAACAAATCAATCAATCAATCTATTTTAAATTAATTTTTATATTTTATTGAAAGCGAAAACACAACAAATAATGAAATTCTTAATTAGAAATAATTAAATTGTTATTTTTAATGCCTCTTAATTTTAAATTAATAGTTCTCTTAAATTTTAGGCTTTCTTCTTTCTTTCTTCAAAAATTACTTTTAAGTGTGCAGTTTAAACAAATTAAAATTTGCGATACGCTTATAAATTTAATAAGAACTTTTAGATCTAATGAATTCAAATATGTATCTGATACTTAGTAGTAGTATCTGATACTTAGTATCAGTTTGTAATTGATGTAAGAATAAAATTAATAATAATACTCAACCATCTTTACTGTGGATTGTTCAAGTCTTTTGATAAAGTACTAAGTTAAAAAATATGTTAACAGAGTTTTTCAGAGTTCTTCTGCTAAGTGCATAAATGACAAAGCTATAATTTTATTATATATATATATATGTTACCGTTAAATGTGAAATCCGTTAAATTCTTCATGAAATAACTAGATAAGTCAGCTTTTTATTATTTTTATAACCGCCGTTGAACAGCCGACCCAATATTTGGGTTTACGGCTAATGATGTTCAACTCCATAGTCTTGTAATTTTGAAATCAATCCAGAAGACAAGGGAACTCCTGGATCAAGTACTGGGAGAAATGTAGCTTTCGTGGAGGACTTTTTGATGGAACTAACCCGCATGTGCGTTACTTGGAGAGGAAGACCACGAGAATCTCCCACGGTTAGCCTGACTGCAAAGAGACTCTTGCCCATGATTCGTCTACCACAGAGGATATTTCACGTCAGCACTGTGGTCGGTGCAAGACGGGTGCGGATTCGTATTGACCAGCCATCGCTGTTATTCGAACCTTGTTCACCTCATTGGAAGGCGAACGCTCCATCCCGGCTCTAGATAAGTCATTCGCAATGACGTGTGTGTGTGTACGATTCATTCCGTTGCTTTTATACGGTGTATTTATGTTGCTCTTCCTTATTTAACAATTAATTATTTGCTAGAGAGATAAATGTATTATTTGAGAGGTTTTAGCCAGTTATGATCAATTAATTTATAAAACAACTTTAGACATTTATTTTCACTTAAAGTATGAAATAACTAGCTATTCTATGAAACAACTGAATTATACACTTTAACAGTAACATATATACCATTGTGCTACTAAGAATTACCTGGGCTTTAGAAGGGGAAAATAAAGTGAGTATTTCAAAAGTTTTTATTTTTCAAATCGCTTATTAGGTAAGATTATGATCCACCTAGATGAGAATTATAATTGATGAATAATTCTTAATTTTTGAAAGTGTTAACGAGTTCAGAAAATACAGCATTGGAGTATCTTTGTAGTTAGGAAAATATTGGATCACCTTTCACGAAACCACACCATTTTCACAATTAGCATAGAGGGCGCTACATAAAGATATGCCAAACATAACCTAACAATAATAAATAACTCTTGAAAACTCACAGCAACTATAAAAATAGTATGTTATTCTAAAAGAACATGGGAGGGGGTCATTTCGTGATGATAGACGCCTTAAAAAAAGTGATTCACGCAAACGGATAACGAATTCGCTTGGATTCATTAGTTAATTCTTTAAACGAAAAACAATACTCTTATTTTAAAATGGAATTTTAAAAAATAAACCCTTTGAGCCATGTTAATTTTCTTCAATACATGTTATAAGCTACACTCATTTTCATGAAAACACTTATTGAGCTGTGTCCATTTACTAAAAAATGAATTAAAAGGAGAGACGATTTTTTTAAATACGCATTTTGAGCAATGTTAATTTATTTATTCTACGCATCTTGAGACTTCTCCATTTTCCTTAAATGTGCATTTTAAGGCGTCCATTTCCTTAAATACGCATTATGAGCTGTGTCTATTTACCTAAATATGCATTGAGTTTTGCCCATTTTCTTAAATGCACGTATTGAGCTTTGTCCATTTCTTTATATGTGCATTTTGAGGTGTGTTTATTTACCTAAACAGCTATGTTCATTTTATTAACCACATATTTTGAGCCATGCTCAAAATAAAAAGCTCACAGAAGATAAGTTTTTTGGTTTTTAAGTTTGTATCTCAAACTTTTATTTTTAAGTTTTTATTAGCTTGGAATTAAACCAATTATAATTTTAATAATTAGACTGCTTAAGGATCAATTTGTTTACTGAAATTTTTTCAATAGTGAGTGAGAAATTTTAATCTAAATATTGATGAATGTTTTGATATCAGTTTTTAGAGCATGCATCATGTCTGCTCTAACAGTTCTCTCAAGTCCATATGTCAGTTCAATCAAAGAAAAAGGGTCTTAGATAACTTCGCAAAAAAAAAAAAAAAAAAAAAAAAAAAAAAAAAAAAACATTTTACAACAGAAAAACTTAACACTTAGCACAAAAGAAATCTTTTAAAATTAATTTAAAACAAAAAGTGGTCGTAACTGAAAATAAATACAATAATATTTTTTGATGTTAGTCAGGCTAATAATTTGTAGTTTAAAGTAACATAATTATAAATAAGTATAACTAAATTATTAAATTTTCTGGCAGTCAGTGTGAGAATCTCCATGTGTTGCCAAATCTATCAACAAAAAATAAGCACATTTTAAGTACTTTTCAAGCACTGAAAATATTTTTAAGCACCATATACATTAACAAAATGCAAAATAATTTTCAAAGACTTAACATGATCATGATAAAATAACTAGTTTCTGACAAAGAACTCTTTTCTGGATTACATTAGCCATAATAAAAAAAGATCGAGAGATTTTTTTAGTTCGATGTGAGAGGATGGAAAATGAAGCCTGAAATTGAGAATATCTTGCAAGCAGAGTTGCACAAAAGAATGCAAGAATCTCACCGAAACCAGCTCAGTAGTCACTCCCCAGTATTTCATTAAAACACGATTGGCACTATCATACATTACGGACAGACGAAATGGATTGTGGTTGAATGAATTGTGAAAATGTTGAATAGAACAATGTGAAAACCACACTTTTGCATAATAAGCAGCAAAAACCCAACACTGCAAAAATGAAAAAAAAAAAAATCTCATTTTCAAAAAGGGAAAAGTAAGCACTTTTTACAAAAACCCATGAAAAAAAGCACCTTCAAGGGCTTTTAAAAAACCAAAATAAGAACTTTTAAGCACTTTTTGAAAACCTTGACTAGAGTTTTGACACCTTGATAAGAGTGAACAAGAATAACACACATTAATACTAAATATTTTTTTAAATGTAACTTTTTTTTTCTATTCTCACACAAGGAAAAAATAATGCTTTACAACAATTTAAAGAGTTTTAGGTTGCCTTAAAAAATTTTTACAAGTGTACAAAAATAACTGCGGGCAGTATTTTTCCAAAAGAGTATATTTTAGCTCAGTTTATTATTGTAAGAAACTTATTTTGTTATATTTAATATTGTGCAGCCAAAGCTTTTTTTTTTATTTTAGTTCTAACTTAACAATTCTATTGATGAGATGAAAAATTATTTTTCAAATGCAGAAAAAAAAATATTGCAAAAATAAAACTAGTCACATATTTAAAAAATAACAATTTATCACTTATAAATAAGCAATTCTTATATTTTATTAAGTTTTTATCTTATATTTCATTTTGCCAAGACTTCATCAAATAATCATAAAAAAAAGTTTGCATTTTATATTGCTAAAATTGTTATTATTTATTTTTAAAGAAACACTATTTTGCAGATTATATAAATATTAAATATTTATTAAAACTTCCCACACAAAACAAATATTCATTTCAATTCATGAATCAATAAAATTTTATAAGTAGGTGTAACCTGCAGTAATGGTTTTCTGTAGCAACAAAGACATTTTTCAAAAGTAACATTAAAATAATATTCTATAAGCTGAACAACAAAATAAGCTGCAATATATTCAATCATATTAATATTATCCATTTAAGGTTACAAAATTCATACAAAAAAATAAGCAAAAATAGCTCTTTATATTGAAAAAAATAAATAAATAAAAGATAGAAAAGGTAAAAAGGGGTACTGGAATACTAAGGTGTTAGCAAAAATTATGCGGAAAATCTGAATTAAATCTAAAAACACACAAGAGAGTGAAAGGAGGAAAAAAATAGCTTTATATCAAAACAAAATTTTATTTAGAAGCTTGATACAATAAAAGCAATTATTTTCGTGAACATAAGCTTAATAAATATTCACAACCTAAGTTTTATTAGGAAAACAATCTATATTGTGCAAGTAATTGTTAAATCTCTATAATTCAACGTAACTCATTTCAGATAAAATGAAAAATAGTGAGATCATCTTTTTAGCAATCTGACTTAATCCAAGAAAAATAATTTAATTTTTACTTGGCTTGCAACACAATTCAGAAAAATAAACTACTATAAAAGCATAATATTCATTAATTTGATTAAAACCTCTATTATAACTAGTAAATTAAATTGTATAAAAAATGTCTCAAGATTTTTATAATTAAAAATGTATATAAAAGTGCATTAAAACATAAAGAAAACACCGGACATGAAATATTTTTTTTTTAAATGTATATCTACATAGCAACCAACTAATCTCAAGGAAAGAGTTAAGCAGCTGATGAAGGGAAGATAGAAGAAACCAAATGACAATAAATAGCAGCTTCTTTAATTTTGGAAAAGTGTGTGAGTAAAGTCTATGTAATCATAAGCCCCAGGAATAGCTCGCCCATTTTTGTCTTCATAAGGCTTCATTCGTGAGACACAATAATCGGCCATTTCTTTTGTAAGATTCTGAAAAGGAAAAAAAAACCATCAATTTACAGGGTGCATAGCCAAATCTTTCGACAAAAAACAAGCACCTTTTAAGCACTCAAAAAATATTTTTAAGCACTATATACAATAACAATATGCAAAATAATTTTCAAAGACTTTACATGATCATGATAAAGTAACTAGTTTCTGAAAAATAACTCTTTTTTAGATTATATTAGCTACTAAAAAATTATCGAGAGATTTTCCGGTTCAATATCAGAGGGTGGAAAATGAAGCTTGAAATTCAGACTATCTTGCAAAATGCAGCAGAGTTGCACATGAGAGAGCAAGAATCTAAATTAACCCAGCTCAGTCGAAACGGACTCGGAAGTATTTCATCAAACATGTAAAACGATTAGGGCTGGCTTTATAAGTTACCGACCGACGGTACGCAAAAATGGATTGTGTTTGAATAAATTGTGAAAACGTTAAATAGGGCAATGTGAAAAGCATGCTTTTGCATAATACATAGCGAAAATAGACATGGTAAAAAAAATCTCCATTTCGAGAGCACTTTTTAAAAACACCCAATGGAAAAAGCACCTTTAAGGGCTTTTAAAAAACGAAAATAAGCACTTTAAAAACGCCAAGCACCGTGATTTATTTATTTTACAAAACAAATACAGGGTTGCCATGCAAATCGAGAAAAAAAATTCCCTGCACACAGTATGCACAATAAATGAAGAAATACGCAATTACTGTGCCCTTGTTAAGAGAGCTATATAATGCTAATTTTATTTAATTACTGAAAAAATAAGGAGCAGTTCAACATACTTAAAACAAATAATGCTATAGTAAATGAAATAGTTTAGTATAGCTGAAATATCTTTAAATATCCCATAGATTACGCTTCGAGTGGTCACCATTTTTTAAAAGACAAAAATAAGAAACAAAATTCCCTGTATAGTTCGTTCAAACTTTTCTCCACCTCCTCGGAAGGAAGAAGTATTTATTTTAGCGCAGGTGTAAGAGGAGAAACGTCTTCGTGTTTGAAATTGAAACAACCCTTCAATGCACGCCAAACGCAAACAGAGAATTCTTTCTCAGTCACTTACCTCGCTTTATCATCTGCTATTATATCATTCGTTACTCTAGCTATTTAGATATATTGCAGCAAAATGTCTCAAAAAGGACAAACTATTTACTCAAAAGAGAGAAATATCAAATTTATGAATATTTTATGTTATCAAATGCCCATAAAGATTGCAAAATAAATATTTTCGTCATACGATCGCCAAATAGCAACTTCGTTCAGGATTGTTCACATCCTTCTCCTAAAAGCATCGAAATAGTATCGTCGGATACCACGTGATAAAGGCGGAGCCAAGTGCCAACTCCTTGTGAACGAACTATATTTTACCAGTTCATAAAGAAAGAATTAAAATTCTCTGTTATTTTAGATGATTTTTTAAATTCCCTATATTCCCATTTATAGCAAAATTCAATAAGAAAAATGACCTTGCCATTTGATCTCTCATAAAAGAATACACACTTAATACATGCCCTGTTTTTAAAGCTAGCTTTCGAATTTAGTCGCTGCTTTTAATAAACTTAATTTTATAAAGAATCCAACTTACTGCGTATAACTCTTCTGCAGTGACATAGGGTCTCTCGCCTGAGGTAATGGCTCTGAAGGCATTTTCAACTTCTTCACTAGAGCGGACATTTTCAGTTTCCCTGGAGATCATGAAGGCCATGTACTCTTGGAGGGAGACATAGCCATCTCTGTTAGGATCTACTACATTCAGGATGGCCTCGAATTCTGGGTCTGGTTGTCCCTCTTCCACCATTGGCAGGTCATAACCCAGAGCACGAAGGCAACTTTTAAACTGGAAGTGGTTTAGTCGACCAGATTTTTCTTTATCAAAATGTCTAGAAAAGAAAAAATTATGAATTTCCAAATCGGTTTTTACTCAAACGTAAGAATACAATTTCTGAGAAGTCCTATACCACAATATGTACTAGTGAGGATAAAATAACTGTGGGATAACACAGGGATAATTGTGACACAAAGTAAAAAAGCCAGAAAATTTCAAGTGCAAAAATTCAATATCAAGATATCAATTTCTATACCATACATGTTTTGTATTTAACATAATTTTTTTTAACAAGAATAATTATATTACCCACCAATGATGAACATCACACCTTTATAGTAACTGATATTAGTTCTTGCAAGAATTGCGATGTTGGATTTTTTAATATCGCATGAATATGAACCCAGAGACTAGATTTTAAAATCGCACGGAATATATTATTTTAAAATTGTGTGAATACAAATTATGATGTAAGATTTTTACACCACATGAATACGAATATTAACATGTAACTTTTTAATTTTGTCTTGCTAGCGCGAATTAGGGAAAGATTCAAAATTTGGATTTTAGATTGAGGAAATCTGAAAACTTTATAAGTTTTGATTAGCGAAATTCCAAAAACCATGATCTTGAGAAACATGGAATTCTGGGATATTCCCAGAAAAATCATATTCCTTGCTCATAATATTTAGACCAGGAAGCATAATGCGAAAAACCCGGAATTCCGGTTAACCCCCAGAATACAAAGATAAATACTTGTTTTATTTTTAATACAATTTATCGTAAAAAATATAGGATCAAAAATAGTATTTATTAAAATTTTTAGTTTTTTTTCTTCTCAATATTCTAGGCGTCTCTTTCCACTTCAGTGGTAACTACTCAATTTATTAATTATACTTTCAGTAAAATTATTTGCCAAAAACTTGCCATAAATTCAGAATTTATTGAAAGATTTTATAAGTGTGTTTCAACTCATGTGGTGCACTGCAATACAGCATTTACAACTAAAAAAATATTCATTTTAAATATATAGAATGATTTTAAAGGTCAGTTTAAAATATAGCAAATTTTAAACTTATTTTACAACTTAATCAGAAACTTGAAATTCACTTTTGAATGTGGCACATACAAACATCATTTCGCAATACTAATTGGTGTATTTTAAATTCTACACAAAATGTTTTTAATTCTTTCAGGGATACTAACAAGATAAAGAAAGTAGAAAATGGTGATAAACTCTAATTGGAACTAAACATCAGATTTAATTTAAGTTGCTAAAATTTTTTTTATTGAAGATTAAATCTAAATGTTGAAGAGAAAAAAAGAAAGAAAATACTTACTTAAACATCATACTAAATTCTTTCAAAGCATCTTCGGAAACTCCACTCTGGTTTCTAAAATTAAAATAAAATTTTACTTCTGATATTTAGAAAATTCAGAAATATTAAAAACAAAAAATTGCATATTTTTAGGCTCTTCTGAGAACTTTAAGTGCTTGTGTAGTGATTACTAATTTGACATCCTCATTATTATTGATGTAAGAAGCACCAGAATATATTCTTTATATTTAATTGCATAAATTTTCAGAGTTAGCAAATTTCTTTCTTGTGGAAGAGACTTGAGATTCATTAAAAACGGCACGCTTTAAAATGATTCTAAATTAAGATTATGCCTTAAACACATAATATTGATGCTAACTGGTTTTAGATGAAAAGAATCAGTTCTTACAGAAATCTATAATAAAACCTAAATAAAAATTAAACCTAATTTAAGGGTCTACAACCAGTTTAGTGCAATCTTCACTGATATTGCACAAAGGTAACTCCAAAATATTATGTTAAATGCAGGATGCAGAATATTTATGTAGATTTTGATTGGAGTTTGCAGAAAAAAGTTTATTTAATGTGGAAATTCATTACAAAACTGTGAGGCCAGTTTTTGATCAAATAATTTAATTTGTTTAAAGATGCTACTAGAGATCGGTAATCAAACTTCAATTTCTGCTTTGGACTTAATTTCTTACATAATTTAAATTAGTTTTTATTCATTCTCCATTTTTAAAGATTATAAGAAAAAAACTAAACCTTTTTGCAATTTTGTCTTTCATTTTTTTAAGGTGACAAGCAATGCTTCCAGATACAAGGGAAAAAACAACAAATGCTTGAAATATTATTTATTCTTTTAATCGCACAAAATACACGTGCAGCTAAGCCATTTCAAACACACCCAACACTAAATATTCAAAATCATTTTAACTATAACAAAATTGACATAATTGTAGCAATTTATTAAATAGACAAAAGTTAACTTTTATTTAAATGTGGGACTTTAATATTACAAGTAAAAAATAAGAGAGTAATTCATTTCTGAAAAATTTGTGAACGTGTTTCTTAAAAACAAAAGCATTTTTTTTTTCATTCCTGACATTTTCTATGAATTAATTTTAGGACTTGTTATTGATAAGCAGAGGCAAAATACATCCCAAATATTGGTTAAATTCAGTTTAAAAAACATACCTTGCTTGTATTTGTTGTTCTAGATTGTGCTGCATTCTCATTCCTAACTGATCAAGTTGATCCCATTGCTGAGCGAGGCCTACAGTACTGTGCTCTGTGTAACGATTGTCAAGAATAAGGTGTTCGCCTAAAAGAGCGCCTAAATCTTCTATCTGTTTCAGCTCTGCTCTTCGAGCCCTCACATCTGCTGCTTTGCGCTAAAAAGGAAAATCAACTTAAATATGGGAAAATAATGGAAAATCAAAATTTTTTTTTAAAAGTCCCGCTACACACTATTGTTAACCCTTCAATGTATAAGCAGGGTTGCCACTCAAATCTGGAAAAAAAATTCCTTGTACATATTATATACAGAATTATTGTGCTCTTGTATGAGCTATATTGGACTTGCTATGCTAGTTTTCAATGCTGGAAAAACTTAAAAAGGAAAAGCTGAACTTATAATGCTATAGTAAAGTTTTAATTACAAGAAGAAATATAATTTTTTATGGTTACAATTACATGGTTATAACTTTTTATGACTATAATTAATCTTATTTATTTGGTTTGATAACACCTCGTTAGTAATTGGTTTTTAAGGAAAAGAGCTTAACATGGATGGTATGATTTATCTATAAATTCTCCAAAATTTTAGATACAAATAATTTTGTCGCTAAATTCTTTTTACAATATGAGCAAAATGTTTTGTTGATGCTCAGACACAATTAAATATGCATACTTTAGTTGCATCCAGCTGAGCTTCTAGAGAACCAGTTCCTTCAAGCATCGATGACCTAAAAAAGTATTTTGAACATTCAGAAAAATATTTTTAAAAAACAATTTGCTTAATTCTAGACTTTCCTTTCAGACATCATTTAATGTTACTATTTAAAATGAAATTTGAAAGAAATACATAACATAAATTTCGTAAACCGCTCTAAAAATTTATCTTTACTCATTTATGTCATCGGCATACCTACCAACAACGAAGAAATAAAATGGAGATTTTACTAGCAAAATTTTTTAGGCTATGAGGTAAAGTTTTGATATATCAGGGGTCTGTCTAGGTTTTTCTGACAGGTACCTATTTTGTGAAAATTTAGACGTAATTTGTGAAAAATTAAAAATTATATTAAAAAATCAACACAAAAATATGGATTTATCGTTTCTTAAGGGATACAAAAATAAAATTTTAAGAAAAAGTATTTTGTGAAACTACCGCTAAACGGTAGTAAATTCGGCCTGGACAGACCCCTATATATGATGTACAAAAAAAAAATAGAAAGTCAAATTAGAAATAATATAACTTGCATTTAGCAAAAAATATGCATATAAATCTTAATCTACAGAAGAAATTTCTCAACATTACTTATAATTACTTAAATTACTTTATAACCGTTGTTAAACAGTTGACCCAATTTTTGGGTTTACAGCTACTAATGTTCAACTACATACATAGCCTTGTAATTTTGAACCCAATCCAGAAGACAATGGAACTCCTGGATCAATCAAGTAGTGGAAGAAATTTACCTTCGTGGAGGACTTTTTAATGGAACTAACACACATGGAGAGGAAAACCACAAATACGTGACAAGTATAGCCTCACTGCAAGGGGTACTTACTACATACTATTAACACTCAACATACTACAGTACTGGCAATAGCACTATCTGTTGAGGAATAAAGGAAGTATTTTTGCCATCAGCGGATATTTTATTACCCAAAAAAATTTTTTTTACAACTTCTTTGACAAATACGGAAAATTGGAGAATATACGGGTAAACAAGAGATAGTTGCAAAATACAGGAGTCTTTGTTAAAAAAACAGAAGACTAGGCAGGTATGCATTGGAAACAAAATTGTACTAGATATAAAATTTTACATCCAATTAATTTGAAAATTTAATTTTAGAACAAAATTATGAGCAAAAAGAGTCTGTAAAATTTAAATCCTGGCAACAAAAAAAATTAAATTAATTAAATAAATTTGGTAAAAAGATATAATTATTTCACGAAACTAACATTAGATAAGATTCACAGTTGTTTACAAAGATAAATCGTAACAATTATAAAAAATAAAACACAAAACAAAATTGACTTACCCATCAAGCAACCACATTCTGCAAAATAAAAAATATTAAATTAATACCAAATTAATAATAAATAAAATATAAGTAAGACAGGCTCATAAGAATCACGAAAATAAAAAGTCATGTGATTTGAGCAGAAATTTTGGTGTGATTCACACATTTCCGCATGGATTTGTTCTGCATAAGATTCATTGTTTTTAGAACTTTTATTTGCTTAAACATAGCCAAATCTATCAACAATAAATAAGCACCTCTAAACTATTTTTTAAGAACTAAAAAAACTTTTTAAGCACTATATACATTAACAAAATGCAAAATAATTTTCAAAGACTTTACATGATCATGATAAAATAACTAGTTTCTGACAAAGAACTCTTTTTCTTGATTATATTAGCCACTATAAAGAGATAGAGAGATTTCTTGGTACGATATCAGAGGGTGGAAAACGAAGCCTGAAACTGAGAATATCTTGCAAAATGCAGCAGAGTTGCACATGAGAGTGCTAGAATCTCACCGACTTCAGCTGACTAGACGCACATGCGGACTCACAAATATTTCATCAAACATCTAAAATGATTGGTGCTCTCAACTCATACGCTATGGATCAACAGGATGCCGAAATAGATTGCAGTTGAATAAATAGTGAAAATGTTAAATAGAAAAATTCACTACTTTTACGAAACACCTAATGAGAAAAGCACCTTAAGGGCTTTTAAAAAACGAAAATCAAAAATAAGCAATTATTAAAAACGTTATGAGATTCATGAAATTTCTAACTAATTAAATAGATAGTGTGCAGATAGATCTCTCATTAGTGTTATTATGAAAATTGTTTACCTTGTGTCTGTGAGCCATTGGTGAAAAGCATTGGCATGCTTTGCAAACTCAATTCTTAATCTATCATTTTCTTCTTGTCTTTGGTCTTCTTTAACAAGCTCTACATCTCTTTCCTGAATGAACATATCACGTGTTATCAAAAATTAAACAGAATATTTGAAAGGAAAAAAAAAACATTTAGCAAAAAGTTAAATGTGAAACCTACTTGTATGATCTTTTGAAGATTGCGCCAAGTATCCTCTAATGCTTCCATAGTGAACCAAGTATAAGGATTACCCCCGACATTGAAGGATTTTATCTGCTGATCCAGAGCTGCTAATACTTCAAAATCGGCTTGTGCAGAGCTCAAAGATGCTTGGAACTTTGCATGAGCCTCTCGTAATGCCTATCACACCAAATAGAACAAGTTAATAAATACTTTGCTTTTACATTTGTCAAAATACTGAATTTCTGAGAGGTAATTAATATCAAGGTTTCAAAATTTATACCTTTGAAAAGGTATTCAATGATGAACAAAACTTCAAATTTTATTTAGGAAACAAAAATACATTTTGGTGACATTATATGGAAAAAAAATCTCTAAGATGAGGCACAGGGGGGGGGGGGGTACTTTCTATTCACACACATTTTTATTCTCATTTTCCTGTAATTTTGTTTTAACACATATACCGTCAAACCTCACTACAGTGAACCTGCAAGGAACCGAAATTTCAGTTCACTATATCTGCACCGCAAACAAATTTAACTAATTTTTCCAAACTGCTCCCTTTTACTACACATTACTTAAATAAATGACCAATAAACAGAAATTTAAAAATGATTGAACAATATGAAGGAAAAAAAATGTGTTAACTTTTATTTTTTATTACTCTTTGTCTTGCACACAAAAAATTTAGGGATAGTCTTTATTTAGGAATGGGAAACTGTGATAGAAGGAGCAAACAAGAAAAAATGCTTATGGCTACATTCAAGATTGGCAAGTTTCTGCCCAGGTGGTTAAAACTACTGGTAGAAACCGGTTGAAACTGGCATGGCAGAAACCCTTTTCTGCCACATTTGTGGCAAAACTGGCAGAAATTCAGAAAATGACATAAAAGTTAAGTACTGAGATTGACATACAATGGATAATTCATAGAAAAAACATTTAAATGTTAAACAAAGTGACCAGTGAAATTGCTGTTTACATTTACGAATCAGTGAATCTAACCATTAAAATTGTTACTGTTTTAATAATTGGATTGTTGCCATGCAAATTATGTCTTGAAAAGAAAAAAAACTATTAGAAAGTAGCTCTATTCAGTTACATTGAGAGTTAAATGATAATAATTACTAAATTTCAGAGTTTAATTTAATAAACTAAAATTTAGTATTTATATTTATTATTACATTACTTTATTCTTTATTTAAGATAAATATTTGATATACTGCACTGCACTCTTTATATTTAATATAAACAAAATAATATATATTTACAAACAATGAATTAAAAAGTTACAGTTACATTTTTCAGTTTACTTAAACAAAATGTCATTAAGCAATTACCAGAACTAATATAGAAGTTTTTTTTAGTTTCCGCCGGTTTTTACCGGTTACAACCAGTTTCTGTCACTGGCATGGTAAAAACCAGTTTCTGCCGGCAAAAAGCCAACCCTGGCTACATTCCACTCAATAAATCTGTACATGTATTGTAAGTAGAAATTTCAACATTACCAAAATATGAAGAAGAAAAAATCAGTCAAGGACAGAAAAAAGTTCATAATATTTAATTTCCTCACTTTTGGTTCACTACATCCACAAAAAATAATATATGTGTAATAGCAAGGCACATGAGCGAACATTTCGTTCACTATAGCGGGATTCGACTGTATTTACTTCGAATTTAAATTTAACTGAATTGCTTTTTCAAATTCGATAATCTAATCACTGAGGCATATTGATTGATTTCAGTTATACCAAAAAGTAAATATTAAATAAACAAATATATATATATTTTTAACATCATAGCGCAATTTCTCATTTTAGAAATTATTGGTCGAACAAATATTTAAAGTTACATTATATTGCAGTAAAAATTTTAAAAAAATAGACATTTAGTAGTTTGCATAATAAAATTGATATAGAAAGACAACTGTAATTAAACTGATTAGGCTTAAATTCAGTGAAAAAAACTACAGAAGGATTTATAAATCCTATTTTCTTTTAACCAATCAGATTCTAAATCCAGGGCATCTGCTACAGATTTTCAAATTCATGACTTTCCATGTCTAATTCCAAGAGCTTTTCATGATTTAACAAAGTTACTATTTTCTCCTGACAAAAACAGACCAATAAATTCAAAAAGCATTATAATAACATTAATTGAAATGATAGGTATAACCAAAACTGTTATACTTTGCATCTTTCTATTTATAGATTTTAAATTTAAAAAACAGAGTAAGGAAAGAATTGAAACAATAAAATAAGTGAAAAAAATACAAAAGCAAATAATTTTTTCTTCTTTTTTTCTGCAGACACATATTCTAGAGATATTTTTTTTGTTCATCAGAAAGAAATACTCCAGATTTTCCTTTCTCATTTCCGAATAAAAAAACTCCCCAATGACTGGCTTGCTTCAGTTAGAATTTTAAATTGATAAAATAAAAAATAAAAATAGCAAAAATTCTGAAATCACAGAAGTTTAAAATACAATTTGCTCTAGAAACAATGTTCTTTCCTTCATTTTTTGAAAGAACACCATAATTTTTTATAGAACAGGATAAAAACATTTTATATTTTAATAAAATAGGACTGTGAGTGGAGATTTTGTTACAAATTCAGATATTCTGAACACCAAGAAATTTTAAGAACTAGATTTTTCAACAACCTAAATCCATGACTTTTCATGATATTAAAAAAAAAAAAAAAAAAAAAAAAAAAAGTTAAAATCATGACAAATTTTGTTCAGTACTGAAATTCATGACTTTCCAAGTGCGCAGATACCCTGCATTTAGTAGTTTTCATAATAAAATTAATACAGAAAGAAAATTGTAACTAAACTGATTAATCTTAAATTCAGTAAAAAAAAAACTATAGAAGGATTTATAAATCTGATTTTCTTTTAACCTATGAAGATCCTAAATCATAGTCAATGCTTAGCATAATTATGGGAAGTTTTTTAAAAACTGTTCACAAAGTAAAATATGTTTATGATAAAATATATAAATACTTTGATTTCTTCGATAGAGTTGCAGCGAACCGGATCGGTAAGATCTTCCTCTGCATTTTCAAACCAGCTGTTGAAAGCAGAAGCTTTCTTTGCAAATGTAAGGAACAGGTCTTCAATCTAACAGCAGAAAATAAAAGCTCAATCAAATCTCAATATTTTTACCAATTGCATAATGGGTTAGTAGTCAGTAAAAATTACTAATGCAAGTGTACAAATAATCCCCAACAACAAAATAACTTGGGCCCTCATTGGACTGGTATTCACGAATCTTGACATTGGCTCCGACATTGCTATGTATAGAATTGTCTGATTCACCTGATACAGGGTTGCCACAGAAAAAAATGAATAAAATAGTTGCTTCTAGTAGCCTAAAGCATGAAAATTGTCACCAAAAATTATGAAAATAGTTGCCTAAATAAGAACAAAAAATTTTAAATAACATGACTAACATTTTATTAAATGACTTTAATATTCCATGATCCATTTAGTCAAGTTGATGGTTAATATGATAATTTTTAAATAAACGTTAAGTGTTCTAGCACTAAATTTTTATATAAAAAAATTAGTATATTTGCAGAAAATTAAATACTTTTAAAAACTAGAATTAATTCAGAAAAAAAAATTTTGTTAAAAAAACAAACATACTCTTTCTAAAAAATTTTCCCTTTTATCAAAAATTGATTTAGCAAATATATACTGAAATGTTATTACTAAAATTCAGTTAAATTCACGCATCATAATATCGCATTAAAAATAGGGTTCTTTAAAATCATGTGGAATTTCATAGCAATAACTGTTGAAAAGGCTATTGAGAAATAATATAGATTCACATGGAAATCTGTGCAAATTGAACTCATTAAAAAGTGATGATTTAAATTTGCTAATCAAAATTTTTTCATTTTTAAAAAAAATTCATTATGTTCAGAAGCTACAGCGGGCTGCAGGTTGTCAACCCAATTTATAGTAAAAAAAAAAAAAAAAAAAAAAACATCGCTAGAAGCACAGAAAAGTCTCCCAATAGTCTCCTTTTCTTGAAAATAGTTGCTTTTTTTTAGACTTTTCAGGCAAAAAAAGTTGCCATAGTTACCTCAGGTCGAAAACAGTTGCAAATAGTCGCATTTCAGTTGCCTATGGAAACCCTGCTGATATTTTACAGCCACCTTACAACCAATACCTGACTTATATACAATTGTCAGATTTACTCAATATTCTATATTCATTATTCAGTCACTATAGGCCTGGGCAGACCCCTAGCATCATAGGACAAAATTCATGGATGGAATGAATAAAATAGCAAATAAAAAATGCTCACTAGTTGCTATTCGATCATAATTTTCCTTTTGTTGAAAATGCATCTCTTATTTACTTTATCATGTGCTTAAAGTTCCCTTTCATTTTGATATTTAACTTTGTAATATTTACCATATTTCGAGAAATGCTTAAATAGAAATGCATTTCATTAATAATAAGTTTCTTAATTGTTTAAAATTTTAATTTTTTAAAAAGTGACCATGATTTTAAAACTGGCCACTGTTAAAAAATAGTACAACTTACGACAATTATCAATTAATCAACTTACCAATTTATCAACTTAAATACATATAGTGCAATTTCCTTTTATTACTTACTGTAGCATTAACTGGGACAATTTAGGTTTCATACTTATCAGAGTGAAAAAAAGAGAGACTTTTTAACTAGTTTTTTGTACTCTAGATAAGATTACCAAGCTATGTCACAAACTAAGTTTTACTTGCAAGTATTGTTACAGTGAATAAAATGAAAAACATTATTCAATTCATAATATCAACATATTTTTTAAAATGAAATCAGAAAAAAAAAAAAATTTACCTGCTTAAACTGTTCAAGCATATGAAGCAAACGCTGTTTACGGGCTTCCGAAGCTGCTAACAGGTTGTGCCACCTAAAATGAATATTTTTAACATTACAGATATGTTTAATTCAATAAAACTTATAATAAAATAAAGAGTCCTTAATTTCAAAATTATAGACACGATAAAGTGACCAGTCAAGGAATGATGTGACTGAATCTAATTTTTTTTATAAAGTTTTTTATTTTTTGCACAAAATTTTTTTTTCTTTTTCGTAGGAACATTTTATTTTGTTTAGGTATAATAAAAATGCTTAATTTTTCCTTTACACCTAAATAGTTCACCTATGTAATTCCTAAAGAAAATATAAATTCACACCTGCCAACAATGGTATAATAAAATAACGGAGATTTTACTACCGGCATTTTTTAGGTTACGAGTAAAGTTTTGATACGGCGTGCGTAATTATGTAAATCAAAAAGATAAATTTAAAATAGTAAATAATATAAGCACTTACATTTAGTGAAGTAAAGACTATGTATGATCTTAACATAAAGATTTTTTTAAAACCATTATTTATAGATACTAAACTATTCTATTATTATATAATCGTCGTTGAACAGCTGACCCAATTTTGGGTACAGGACTGTTAACGTTCAACTCCGTAGTCTTGTAATTTTGAACCTGATCCAGAAGACAAGGAAAATCCTGGAATAAGTATCGGGAGAAATTAGCCTTCGTGGAGAACTTCTTGATGGAACATACGCGTATTTGAGTTATGGAGAGGAAAATCACGAAAATCTCCCACGCCAAGGGGACTCTAACCTGTGATCAGTCTACCGCTGAGTATATTTTACATCAGCACAAGTTGGATGCAAAATTCACATAGAGCAATCATCTTTGGGATTTGAACCTGGTTCACCTCATTGGAAATCAAACGCTTTATCTCCTGAGCCACCAAGACTCGACTTAAACTATTAACATTCAACATACTGCAGTACTGGTGAGAGAACCTTCTGTTGAGGAATAATTTAAGTATTTTTGCCATCAGTGGATATTTTATCACCTAAAATTTCCTTTTTAAAATTTCATAACAAAAGACAGAGAAATTTGAGAATATATGGGTAAACAGGAGTCTTCGTTAATAAACAGGGAGCTTGGCAGATATATAAATTGTATTTGAAAAATTCAGTATCCACAAGACAATTTTATTTTAGTACTTATGACACAAACCTTCCAAGAACATCGTCATGTCGTTTAACAATTGCTGGAGTTTGGTCATGATTAGCAGCCATAAGTTGGTCTTTCAACTGAGTGATGCTTTGAATACCTTCTTGCTCAAATGCTGACAGACCAGCATCAAATGTTTCCTAAGAACAAAAATTCCTTATTTAAAAATCACATTCCAGTTTGAAAATAATGACTACAAAAAGTAAGCTTAAAGAAGTCAAGAAAATATTAATTTATTTACTGACTTGTTTTGTTAAAAGAGTCTGTACTGATGACAGATCTCGACCATAATCTTCAGAACGAACATGTGTTTCTTTGTCACCTGGAGGGAGGGAAGAAAAAAAAAATTCAAAATATATTCAGGTACTAACAATTGTTACATATACTAATGGCACAATCATTCTAAAACAGAACATATTCCAGTTCTAAAAGTATTAAACAGTTTTGCCTCTCACTTTTACAAAAGATGTTCAGACGAACTTTTTGATAATCAAAATCATAATTGAATGTAGAAATGGCAAAATTAAAACATAATTTCAGCAAAAAAAGTTTTAAGCACTATATGCATTAACAAAATGCAAAATTATTTTCAAAGACTTTACATGATCATGATAAAAATAACTAGTTTCTGACAAAGAGCTCTTTTCTTTATTACATCAGCAAATAAAAAATGATCAAGAGATTTTTCGGTTCGATTTCAGAGGGTGGAAAATGAAGCAGAGTTGCAAATGAGAGTGCAATAATCTCAACGAACCAAGCTCACTGTACGCACATGAGGATTCGCAAGTATCTCACCGAACCGAAAAAAATTTTGCCGCTTTCATACGCTACGGATCAACGGTATGCTGAAATAGATTGTGGTTGAATGAATTGTGAAAACGTTGAATAGAACATCGTGAAAAGCACGCTTTTGCATAAAACACGGCGAAAATTAACACTGTAAAGAAAAAATACCTCATTTTGGAAAATTAAGCTCTTTTTAAAAAAACTCATTGAAAAGAGCCCCCCTTTAAGGGCTTCTAAAAAACAATAATAAAAAAAGCACATTTAAGCACTTTTTAAAAAACCCTACGCAACATATTAATTGAAAACTCCATTGAATATAATAAAGTGTAGTTCGTTATCAAACTTACCTATCCAACTAGCGACAACATCAGCTTTCCACATGAACTGCAAATAGGCTGAGTTATCCTTCAGTTTGCTCTTCCTTCGAATGGCACTGGCATCAAGCGCACTCAATCTGTCATGAAGTTGCTGCAGTCTTTGACTGATGCTGCCAGAGTGGTGGTTCTCTTCAGCCACCAGTTGCTGCCCCTCTGATGAAATCGCAACACATCTTTCACGGTGGACAGCAAAATCTATCTCAAATGCATCATGTTTCTTCAACAGGCCCTGCCGTAAACATTTCATTTATAAGTTTTTGTTCAGTAATTAATTCGAATAAAGTAATAACTCCACTAAATTCTAAACCATATCAGGGGTATTTGTCACAGAGAGTTAAAAACCCTGAAAATTTAATGAGCAAAAAAAATAGATATCTATTTATATATTGTACATAATTAATATTTAACATAACTTTTTGAACTAACATTTATAATTAAATTACCTACTAATGGAAACACATTAAGAGCAACTAATTCAAGAAAAAAAAACATACTTCTTAAAAGAATCACAATATTTGATTTTAAAATTGGTGAATATAAATTGCGATATTTGATTTTAAAAAAGCGAAAATACAAATTGCAATAATGAATTTTTAAATCGTGCAGATATGAATCACTATGCATAATTATTAGATTGATCACGTGATTACGAATAGCAGTACATAGCTTTTAAATCATATATAAATGTGAAAATTATGCGCTGTGGACGACAGTACTTTGAAATTGATTGTGTTTAAATGATTCGTGAAAACGTTGAATAGAACAATGTGAAAAGCACGTTTTTGCATAATATGCTGAGAAAATTGTCATGGTAAAGAAAAAAACCTTATTCTCCAAAAGGGAAAATAAAGCACGTTTTAAAAACACCCAGTGAAAAATGCACCTTTAAGGGTTTTTAGAAAACGGAAATAAGCACCTTTAAGAAATTTTTAAAAAAGCTACGCACCATGTTAAATATGCAGCTCATTGGTTACTTGACAGTCAAAAGAATAAGTAACAAAATTTCTTAAAAAATTGTATATAATGGAAAAAGATAATGAAAGGGAAATACCTGAACTGCAGCCATTGTGTCTCCATAATCATCAACATTCAAAAGTTGATGTTTCTCAGAAATCCAGGCTTCTTCCTCTTCTAATTTGGCTAAGAAATTTTGATAGGCAAGAGATTCATTCAATTTTGTTCCTCTGTCAGATGTCATCTAAAAATAAAATTGAGCATGTTTTATTTTATTTTACTGACAAAAACTCCAAGTTCAGTGAAAATCAGTAAACCTGGTAAAACACTGAATAGTTAAAAAAGAAAAAAAGGTTTTAAAAATAATTTATAGATTTCAATTTTAAGAGTTAAAGTAATAATAAAACAGCTTAATAACGATATTAAACTTTAAACCTTCCAAACTGTATAAGCAGAAGTAACTAGAAAAAAAATGTCTTAGATGTAAAATATTATAAAATATGTTTCAAGCTGTAGGCAAGAAATTTACAAAAATTTTTCTCCTGCATTGCGTTTTTTATGTTACTTCATTAGTTTTCTAAAGTGTTTTTCCAATTTAAAATTAAATTTTTAAAACATCAGGTAATTTTTTTTTATAAAGTTTAATTTTTAAAATATTAAAGAATTTTTCTCCTTCTCCATCCCTTAATAGATTACACCCCACAAAATATTGCATTTGCAAATCGAGCTTGTAGAAAGACAAAAAAGTTCCAAAAAAAGAAATTCCAATTATATAAAGCAAAAAGCAATGTTAGAAAATAGAATTTAAAAGAAAAAAAAAAAGAATTTTTATTGCTAATAGTCTAGTTAAATATAAGGATATCAGAACATAATGAAAAACTAACGACAAATTTTTAAATAATACATATATTTTAACACAATAGTCTTTTGATATAGGTAAAATTAGATAATTAATACACAGAATAAATATAAATAAAATAAGAAGAAAAAAAACATAACATTAAATGATGTAATGATCACAGAAAATTATAATTTTAAAGAATAGAAAAAGAAAAAAAAAAGGACCAAGTGACTTCGATAACAATAAGCAAGTGATAATGTTAGCCATAAATCAATGTATTCAACAAGAGAGCCGAAACCATACTTGTAAGTGTTTTCTCGAGAAAACACATTGCTCCTTAACCACCGATCATTTATTAACACTTAACCAATCCACAACAAAGATAGTCAAGTTTTACTTTAGCTTTTAGAACTTTTTCTGCCCTTTCATACACTCCAAGTTTATTCACTCCCCATTGCCACGAATCTAGCAAAAAGAAACCTTCCACTTGTAGACATAGCTGCCAACAAATAGAAAAAAATCCAGTAGATTTTACGAAATATAAATTTTGTGATAATTGTTGCATAATGCACTAAATATTTTACACCTAGGGAGTTTTATAGAGATCAAAATAGAAAAACTGCAATATTTTCTAGATATCATAAACATTAAACAGACTTGAAATATTATGTATTATGTTTACTCATAATTTAGAATATTAATAGGCATTTATTTCAAAGATAGTTAAAAGAATATTTTATTCAATTTAAAAAGAGAGTTTCGAATAAAATTAACCCGAACATTCTAGAACAAAAACAATTTTTGAACTGATTTCTAAAAATGAGGTTTGCTTCATTATGTATTAGTAATACATGTTTAAATATTCTAGCAAGTAAGCAATAATCTGTACAAAAATTCTATCTCAATAGGGATTTTTTTTAGGGAATTTCCTAAAATGTACAAAAACTAGGAGAATTTAAATTAAACCAGCAGACCAGGAGAAACTGGCAAAATCCAGTAGAATTGGCTGCTATGGTAGAATGAAAAAAATCAGAAATTTTGCAGAGCACAAACACCCTGGAATACACTTATAAATGCATACTTTTTTTAGTTCCTGCCAAGCATTATCCAAATTTTTAAGCCTCAGTTCTATTTCTGGTACACCTAAGTTAGACTCTGCCATTAATTTTTGACCAGCCTCTTGGACAGCTTCAATAGTTGGTTCATGGGCTACTAACTCTGCTTCGAGACGCACATGCTTTTTACGTAAATTCTGTACTCCAGTCAAGTCACGACCATAATCATCAGAACTAACCAATAGTTTTTTTTCTCTGAAAAAAAAAAATAAACTTTTTTTATTTTGAAGTAAAAGGATATATATAAAAAATCGAATGAAATTTGCAATCCATTACTGATGCTAGCACAGTCCAAATTGGAAAAAAATAAAATAAAAAATACTTAAATTATAAGATAATGTAGGAAAGGAAGAGTATTAAGGAAGTTCTCCATCTAGCCATACATATTTTATATCCGTCATTGAACAGCCGACCCAACTGTGGGTTTACCAGGCTATCCCGGCCCTAAGTCATACATATTATAAGGTAAGAAGTGAGACTAAGTGTGTCTGTTTCCAAAAAAGGAAGTTATTAGATTTACATTAACATATACCCCTTTTTGTACATGCAGAAGTCCAATTTTCATTTTTTTAAATACAACTTCTGATTTTAATTTTGAAGGTAATCATCTCCATAACTATCTCATCAGAACTTTATAGTTTATCTAATTTAAAGAGAAATGTGCTTACTCGCAAAGTGAGGCTTTCCGATTCTTGTACGATGACCATATCTGTGAACAAATTTTACAATTTAAGTAAACATGGCCCCCCCTTTTTTTTCAAAGTAATATTTAAATTACTTTACCATACTTTTGAGCTTTATATTAAATGCACTTTTAGCAAATCTAAAAATTTTTTGCTTTCTAGAATTTCAAAATCAATTTTTCTATCTTCTTTTTGTGTTATTAAAAAATTATTTTTGCTTCAATAATGTATTTGCTATTGAAATTCATTCTATAATAATTTTAAACAATTTAGACTACACAATTTTGAACTCTGCAAATGCCAGAACTTGATTCAGTTAAGAAATTGTGGCTATTTTGTGAGGAAGGAAAAATAGCAGCAAACATTGACTGCCATGCATTGATCCTGCCCTATTGCTGTTCAGCAGTTTGAATGCTTTTCAGCCAATTACAATTTTAGAGATTATTTGCTTCATTTTTCTTTTTTTATTTGATTTATGTAGTGTTTTGCATTTTAATTTCAATAGGGGTACAGAGAAGTATATTTTTATTAAGGCAGAACCCTATCTTTCGGACATTTTAGCGGGACAGATACTTCAAATTACGAACATTCAAAAACTCTAGTAATGTTTTGTGAACTAAATCATTATATACCCTACCAAAGCGGGGACACTCTGTTAATCTTGAGGCAGATAACAATTTGCTTCAAAAAATGCTGCTTTAAATCCCTTCAGGACAGTCTGCATCTTTATTAACTATTTTTAGTTAGAACTATTCCACATTAATTAGAGTTAATAATTTGATTCCACATTAGTTAATAACTTGAGTCATTTCAGCTTTCATTTGTAGCTATTATACTCAATATTATGTTTTAATGATTAATATATCTAAAATTAAAATGGTTTATATTTAAATTAATAGTAGCAAGCAAGTACATTGGTCAAGCATAACTGTATAATTATATATTTTCTTTATTTATTATAACTTAACTAATTTAGTAACAGATTGCAATAACATTTCTTTGTAACTGAGTCCACAAATAATGTTCAGTGGATAAATAGTAGAAAATAACTCAAATCCTGTAACACTCAAGATTAAAATATTATTTTCTGCATAGAACATAATCTTTTGAAGTGAAATTCTAATTTTAATAAAGTGCAAAAAAATTGAGTTTTGAAGAAAGAAAACAATGACATACTTAATCCAGGACTCTTCGTCGGCAATATCACGGAAGAATTGGTGCAATGTATTTGCTTCATTAAGTCTAGCTCGCCTGTGACCAGCCAAAGTTTTGACTCTATTGTATCGTTCATTAATTGAGCTGCGCTTTTCTTCAATGGAGGCAGCATCACACTGCCCTGACTCAATTAAACTGTCAGCTAAAGTGTTCATATCTCTGATGCGATCTTCATGGGCATTCACATCAGCTTCAACAAGTTGATGTTTCTTGATGAGGTTTTGAACAGAGGCTAAGTCTTTGCCAGATTCTTCAGATTTCAAAAGAGATTCAACCTAAAATAGCACACAACATAAATAATTATTTGCAATCGAGCAGAGGTCAAATATATTTAATGTTTCAGCGAGTTTTGCAAAATATTAAATATATTGATATCTTAGTGTAAACATAACTCCGTGGCAGAATGGCAGAGACACGGCGACATTGTCACAGAATGTTACAATGTTTTTTTTGAGAAAAATTTTTCTTTTGAAAAGTAAAAAAAAATTTACTTTTCTTTTCCACAGAAATTTACATGTAACATTTAAATCATGCATTTAGATAACCACTTTTTGACGGGCTCAATTTACACCGATAGTATCGTAAATCGATGCTAAGTTTCGATTGCCTTTTCGACATTTATTGATATAGACTTTTACCTGGTTTTTAAATATCTCGATATATTTCAGACAGTATGGAAAATTCGAACGGTGCATTTGAGTACTTACTTTTCAAGGCAATAATTCTATCAAATTTTGGCAGTTATTGCTATTGGATTTTTCATAGTTTTTAAAACCGATATTTTTTATATATTATTTATTACAGAAACCTAATCTTGAAACGAAACGCGCATTTAAGGAGATCGATTCACTTGATTTCTCGATCTTTTTTTACGGCAATTATTACCGCGGATTTCATGATTTTTTATTGTGATAATTATTTACAAAATGCGAAGAAATAAATAATTTGTGTGCCCCCAACAAAATACAAGAATATCGCCCATAATATTAGGAAAAAAAATTATAACATTTCCAGTTTTAAAAAAAAATTATTTTATTTTTAACACAGCGTTTTTGTTATTTTAAATTAGTAACACATATGTTTCTTATTATTAAAAGTATATTGTAGAAATATTTGTGCTAGGGAGTTTTGTCACAGATAGTTTGAAAAAAATTCTGCCACAAGGCTTGCAACATAATTTTAAAATAATGTAATAATGAAACAATGGAAAAACGAATTAGTATTACGCTAGATAGTTACGAAAATTTTCTGCAATACTTTTGAAAAGCAAAATTAAAAATCCAAAATTTATAAATATTGGTATTTTATGTTGAACAAATATTATTGAATAAGGATCAAGCGCACAATGATAATTGTGCTCATTCAAATAAATGTAAAAAATGTTTACTTTAACAAAACTGAGTGCTGGTTACACAATAAACGTAAAAAGGAGTACTTAGAGTTTATTCAAGAAAATGGAAGTGTTCTAATTACAGGGTATCTGCCACATTTAAGATTTTCAAATTCATGACTTTTAATGACTTTGACGAAGTTACTATTTTACTATTTAAAAAAGCATTATAATAACATTAATTGAAACGATTGGTGTAAACAAAACTGTTATACTCTGCATCTTCATATTTATAGATTTTAAAAAACAGAGTAAAGAAAGAGCTGAAGCGATAAAATAGCTGAAAAAAATACAAAAAAACAAAAAAAAAACAATTTCAGAATGATATTCTAAAGCTACTTTTCTTGTTCATATGAAAGGAAATTCCTGATCTTTCCTAATCACTCCTGATTTTTCTGTTCTCATTTTAGAATTTTAAAAAAATGTGCCAATAGCTTGCGGCTTGCTTTAGCTAGAATTTTATATTGATAAAATAAAAATATATAATAACAAAAATTCTGAAATCACAGAAGTTTAAAAGATAATTCGCTCTAGAAATAATTTTTTAAAGAACATGATAAAAACATTTGATATTTTAATAAAATATGACTATGATTGGGGGACTTTGTTACAAATTCAGATATTCGGAACACCATAAAATGGGGGGGGGGGGTAAATTCCATTTTAAAAATTAGATTAAGAAAAGAAGTTAAAATCATGACAAATTTGTTCAATGCCGAAATTCATGACTTTACAGATGCGTAGATATCCTGTATAAAAGTAATTTCAAAACCAAGTTTAATTCAAGTATTTACATTGTAAACTGACCCACTAATTCTGAATTTCAATATTTTTATAACAGATTTAAGCACTGAGTGATATAACTTACTTCTCCAAGCCAGAAGTCAATGTCTTTGACAGCAGCATTGAAAGTTCTCTGCTTGTTTGCCTCTTTTATCTTAATGCTCTTTTCGATTGTCTTCTTCGTGAGGTGCTCCCACTGCTCGGCAAGGCAGCTCAGTCGTGCCTGGACAGCCTCTTCAGATCCAGCACACTGGTGCTGGTCAATAAGGTTCTGACCATTGGCTAGGACAGATTGAATTCTGTCCGCATTCGCAGCCAACTCTGCTTCGAATGCCTGGTGCTTTTGATGTTTGCTCTGTATGTTGGTAGGATCTTTGTAGGACTCATCCATTGCCATTTGAAGTTTCTCTGTTATCCAATTTTCTATCTCATCTGCGTCCCTGCTGAACTGCTGCAAGGTCATAGATTCTCCAAGTTTTGAACGTTTCTTAATGAGATTGTCCTTCAGGTGATGCCACCTTTCTAAAACTTGATCCTTCTTTTCATTTATTGCATCGGCAGCGTAATGATCGGCTGCCACCAGTTGGTCGGCCAGAGCGGCCAATGCAGCAATTTTTTCTTCCTGCAAAAAAAAAAAGGTTACAATTCACTTTAAAAGTGTTGAAATAGATACATGATGAACGGAAGGAAAAAAAATTTGATAGTCAAAGCAGCCAACATGGATAGGAAAAAATTCAGTAGATTTCCCAAAATAATATAAATATCATAATATTTGTTGCATAATGTACTCAATATTTTACACATAGGGAATTTTAGGGATAGGGAAATCTTATGTATTATGCTCACTCATAATTTCAAATATTAATAGGCATTTAATTCATCAAAGATAGTTAAAATATTTTTTTTTTTAATGTAACAAGAGTTCTGAAAAAAATTTAACTGAACATTTCAGAAAAAAAATTTCTTTTGAACTGATTTCTATAAATGAGGTTTGCTTCATTATGTTTTGCTAATACTTATTTAGATATTTAAGCAAGCAATAATCTGTACAGAAATTCTATTTCAATATGGATTTTTTTTTTAGGAAAGTTTCAGAGATTTTTCTAAAATGTACAAAAACCAAGAAAATTTTAACTAAACCAGGAGATCAGGAGAAACTGGCAAAATCCAGTAATCTACTGTAAAATCCAGTAAGTTGGCAGCTATGGATATTTAACAGGGTGCATAGCCTAATATCTTTCAACAAAAAATAAGCACCTTTTAAGAACTCAAAATTTTTTTTAAGATACATTAATAAAATAATTTCCAAAGACTTTACATGATCATGATAAAATAACTAGTTTCTGACAAAGAACTCCTTTCTTGATTATATTAGCCAACATAAAAAGAGCAAGAAATTTTTTTGGTTTTATTTCAGAAGGTGAAAAATAAAGCCTGAAATTGATAATATCTAGCAAAATGCAGCAGAGTTGCTAATGAGAGTGCCAGAATCACCTTTAAGCACTTTTTAAGGGGTCGCTGTATCCAAATAATGACCGAAATATAAATTTTTTTTTATAGTTTACAATAAAACTTCAAACTATTTAAAATGCACTGGAAAAAAAATCATCCCTCTATCTACATTTTTAAAAAAAGTTATGAATGATTTCAGATTGTCCTAAAACAGAAACTTGATCAGCAGACAGAACAGAGCTTAAAGTGCTTTTTCTCATACATGATAATTTTCCGTTTTAATTTTAATTAAATCCATAGGTAATTTTTTCTATTTAAGATAAAGCTTTGAAGTAAACTTTTTTATCTTAATTATAATACACTTATTCAAACTGCGAATGGAAACTGCATTTTATAAGGTAGGTATTATAATTTTTACAGCATGTAATATATACATAACAGGAATTTTTAAATTTTTTTTTCTCTACTTTTTAACAAAATCTATAAAAAATTGATACATCAACAAGTGAATGCGCAAAATTGTTAAGATGAATATAGTAAGCAATAAGAAAAAAAATCTTTTTTTTTTTTGAAAATATGTTAAAATAAAAAAGCCTTAAGGATTTAAAAACTTAGATTTTTTTTTTAAATTTTAAAAAAACTAAACAGTTTAACGATTTTTTGAACATAAATTACTGATTACAAGTTAAATGAACATGTAAAGAATCCACAAAATGAATGATTATACCTTTATTAAAAAAAAAGGGTACTGTGTTCCATTAAAAACACTATGCACCATGATTGACTTAATTTGTGGAATATGCATACCTGAGCATTTATTGCTTTATCAAAATCTTCATGCTTCTTTATGAGAGATTCTACATTATCACCACCCATGTCATCAGAGCTGAGGAAAGCTTCTCGACTTCCCATCCAGTTTTCTGCCTGCTCACAATCTCTGTAAAACAACTGCAGTTCCAGACACTGATCCAGTTTCATCCTTCGTGCAATCCAAGCACTGTAGAAATAAAAATATAACGTAAATATTTTTTTTCTTAAAGTCAATTTCTACTTAGGGGCAACAAAGAAAATTATTAAATAATTAAAAAAATTTCTCCCATATAAAACTAAAATTAATTAAATTTAATTAATAATTAATATTTGAAAAAACTATTAAACGATTGAATATAAATGCATTTGAAAAAATTTAATAAAAAAACTATTAAACGATTGAAAATAAATGCATTTGAAAAAATTTAATAAAAAAACTATTAAACGATTGAAAATAAATGCATTTGAAAAAATTTAATAAAAAAACTATTAAACTATTGAAAATAAATGCATTTGAAAAAATTTAATAAAAAAACTATTAAACGATTGAAAATAAATGCATTTGAAAAAATTTAATAAAAAAACTATTAAACTATTGAAAATAAATGCATTTGAAAAAATTTAATAAAAAAACTATTAAACGATTGAAAATAAATGCATTTGAAAAAATTTAATAAAAAAACTATTAAACGACTGAAAATAAATGCATTTGAAAAAATTTAATAAAAAAACTATTAAACTATTGAAAATAAATGCATTTGAAAAAATTTAATAAAAAAAACTATTAAACGATTGAAAATAAATGCATTTGAAAAAATTTAATAAAAAAACTATTAAACTATTGAAAATAAATGTATTTGAAGTTGAGTGGATGAATAAAAAGTTTTTAATTAACGATTGAAAATTTGAACGAGATATAGGGAGAATGTGAACTAATAGCAGGAATTGAAGAAAAAACGTGCTATCAGACAACTATAAAAGTATACATTTGGTGACGTGGACTGCACGTGCTACCACCTAATGTTCTTTATTGAATTTATCTGACACAGAAAATATAAAATAATTAAATATTTAAATGTCAGCAATACAATATTTTTTTGTTCAAACAGAGCTATAAGTTAGAAATTATCACGGATGTTATTTTTAAAATATGTGAAAAATTGAATCGCTTATAGTAAAATTTAAAACAATGACTAAACCTATCAGAAAATTCCATTTTGTTTTTTTGCTCATCCCTATTTTAATGAATAAATTAATATTTGAAAAAAATTGTATTAACATCAAGTGTCATACATTACAAGTTTAAAAAAATGTATTTGAACACTTGAGTGGATGAAAAAAAAGTATTTTATTAATGATTGAAAATTTGAACAAGGAAAATTTATATAAATATAGGGAGAGTGTGAACTAATAGAAGGAATTGAAAAAGTTTCAGTCTAACTCAAATTTTTAAATAGCATATAGAACAGTTTTGAATTTTTTTTAAAAATTTTAAAAGACTGAAAGTTACTAAAATGTGGATTAAATGAGAAGTTTGAAGAATGTGAAGTAAATGAGTTATTTGTACAAAAATTATTATAAACAGCTCGATAATGATTTTTATGCTTTAAAAGTTCAAAAACATGTCATTTGAAAATGTTAGAATCGCCTTGAAGTATCAAAAACAATTCTGCTTTGGAAAGGTGAACAAATGGGTATTAACTCTGGAGTTTCAAAACAATCTAAAGCATTAACAAGAAAATTTGTTTGAATTATCATTAAGTAAAAAATATTTATACTAAGATATCAAAATGCTACTGTTGAAGAAAAACTTCTACCCATAATTTTTACTTTTACAATCAAAAAACAGTTCTATCAATTGAACGGACAAACAAGATATTTTAGTTTCTAACACGCTTAAAATATATTCATTATTTGAAAAACAATTATGAGATGATGAAGCTTTTCCCCCTTATAAACTGATTTTCTATTGTTGATGGTAATTTATTTTGAACTGATGGTAATTTACTTAAATAAAATTTTCTTTCTTAATTAGAATGGTATTCAAAAATAAAACAAAAGTGTCACTAAGGATAGAAAAAATACCGTTCAAGATCTTGTCTCGCATCATTCATTTTTTCCAATTTTTCTTGCACCTCAGGACTGGCATAATGACCACTCTGAAGCAACTGTTGCCCAAACATCTCAAAGGCCTGGAATGTACCAGCGCGAGCATCAATCTCGGTACGGTGTTCCTGAAAAAAACATACAGCATATTATATCAAACCCTTAGTTCAATGAAAGTTACTTTTGTTAGAGAGGCTATGTTAAGACTGCTAGCAGATTTCAAACAAGAAAAATATGTTGTGTCACCAAATATGATGTTAATGATGCAGGAATATTATGACTATAGAGTAAATCAATTATTTTATCAGGGTGCGTAGCCAAATCTTTCAACAATAAATAGGCGCCTTTTAAGTACATTTTAAACCCTCAAAAAATATTTTTAAGCACTATATACATTAACAAAATGCAAACATTTTTTTATAAGATTCAAAAAGACTTTACACGATCATGATAAAATAACCAGTTTCTGACAAAGAACTCTTTTTGTTGTTGTTTATATTAGCCACTATAAAAAGATCAAGAGGTTTTCAGTTTGATATCAGAGGGTGGAAATGAAGCCTGAAATTGAGAAAATCTTGCAAAATGCAGCAGAGTTGCACATGAGAATGCAATAATCTGATCGAACTCAGTTCAGTAGATGCACATACGAACTCGCAAGTATTTTATCAAGCATGTAAAATGATTGGCCCTTTCATACACTATGGACTGACAGTACACCAAAATGAATTGTGAAAAGAACCATGAACCATGTGAAAAGCACGCTTTTGCATAACATGTAGCGAAAATCGATTTGGTAAAAAATATCTCATATTCGAAAATGGAAATTTAAGCACTTTTTAAAAACATCCAATGAAAAAAGCACCTTTAAGGGCTTTTAAAACACGAAAATCGAAAATAAGCACCTTTAAGAATTTTTTAAAATCTATACGCATCATGTTTATAATTACAGCATTGTACTGTTCTTTCTTCTTGGGAGAGTTGGCAAAATGAGCAAGTTATATGGTAAGGAACAGTGGATTAAGTAATATAATTCTATGTTTCATATAAAAGAGCAGCACAATTTGTAGATTTTATAAGTGATGATTACTTCACTGAAATTTACCTAAGAATATATTAGTTTCTTGTGCGTCTTTGAGAACATAATAAAAATGCAGTGATAAAATAAAGCCTAAACTATCAGATAAATGGCGGAAAAACTAAATACATAGCTAGAATGATCACAGAATACGCATCTAGTAGAAGTTAATGGTTTATTTGAAACTGATGAAATCAGCAAAAGGTAATTAAAAAGAACTCATAACAAACATTACATTCAAATAAGCAACACACTACTAGCTAAAACAAATCCAAATAAGTCAAAATTTAATATCTTTCAAGGTGTCAAACAATACAAGCAATAAGTTTAGTAAAAGCCAATATAATCGCAAAAAATAAATAATTTCAGTGTTAAATGGAGAGTTTATTTGTAATTCATTCACAAAGCACAAACACATTCCTCAATAATACCTGTGGGATGCCATAATATGCATCTATTTCTGAACGATAATTCTACATAAAACAAAAATAACTTAAATTCAGTAATAAGAAAAAATCACTAAGTAAAAAAAATTTTAGTTTACATAATGCATAATATACATAATTCTATGTATGCATAATATATACCTCAATTCTGAACTTATCCACCCTAATTCTGAATTTATTATTGTCATCAAAGTAAAAAATAATTCTGTTCTCTAAAAATTTATGTTTAAAATTATCAAAACGTATTAATTTCCTGCAAGATAGATTGAAATTACAATTTTAGACAAATTTTAAAAAAAATTATACTGATGATAAATTTGGGACTTTATAAATAAGTAAAATAATAATAAATAAATAGTTTAAATACATTTAATATCTTTGTTAATTGTTCTAAAATTTAAGTCAGAAACAAACCCTTTTTGTGAAATTTAACTGAAGGAACATGAAGAGCTATCATAAGTTATACATAAATCTTAATTATCTCAGTATTTGCTAGGAAATCACAGAAAGATGGACCACTAAATTATGAGATTAACGAACATTTTGATTAAATTAGTATTTCCTGAATTTTAAAATATCTGTCCGCGTCTTAAAGAGATTTCAGTCAAGATCCTAACTTTACTTTTAAATATCTAACAATTTTGTTTAGGTTTTCTATGTGATAGAGATTTCAATCATTATTATAACTTTATTTTAAGACATCTAACAATTTTGTTCATATTTTTGGTGTAATAGACATATCAATAAAGATCATTATAACTTTACAAGATGTAGAAATGACTGAGAAAACAAATGTATTCGATTCTTAAATAGTCATTACAGGAAAACCAGAGTTCGTTACACTTTACGAATTCGTGCAATTAAGCTAATAAAAACCTCTAAAGTACATCAATTTATTTTCATTCTATAATAATCAATAAAACATTTAAAGCAATCTAATTGTTTTGGAATTTTTTATACTTTGAAATGAGTAATAAACTGATTAGTTTAGAACTAATCAATAAAATTTATTAAACAATTTCATTGTAAAATGTTTTGTAAACTTTGAAATCATTAGTTTTACAAAAAAAACAGATTTTAATCAGACAATCTTGTCATTTCAACTGGATGATTTCAATATGATCAAGCGATTTTTCATTAGTTTTTGAATAATTAGAGAAAGCAAAACTTAGCCAATTGAGGAAAATATTTTTACTCATCCTGGAATTATAATAAGAAGTCCTACTTATAAATTTTTGATGCAGAATAAATGCATTTAATATTACAGTTAAGAATTTTTTTTGCTAAAAAATGAGCAATTGCTCTTTTTAATAATTCCTACCTTCTGGTTAAGTCAATTACAAATATTTAGAGCAGTGTTCCTCAACCTTTTTGATATAATGGACCCCTTTTAAAAATTCTTAAGAAGTCATAGACCACCCCCCTGTGAAAAAAATAATTGCAAAAAACGTCAATTATTAGAAAACATTTAATTTTATTATTTTAATAGTATACAAAATTTTTAAAATTAAAATTTTTAATGTGAAGTTTGCTGCTGCTTTTCTTTACTTAACAAATTGAATTGGGGGATGGTTTTCAACAAAGCAAACGGGCATATCATGTTCAACATTCAATCGATTTCGATGTTATGTTTTTTTTTTTGTCACAATTGTGGAAAGTCCTACTTCTCAAAGATACACAGTAGCAAACGGAATTATAGCTGCCATAACTCGCTTTACAAGCAATGGGTAGGCTTCCAAACGATTTAAAAATTAGGAGTAGTCAGCGGACCCCCAAAATATAAGTCATGGACCCCTTAGGGGTTCATGAACCACAGGTTAAGAAACCCTGATTTAGAGGGAGAATCGAAATCGACTATTTTTTTTAAATCAGATTTGAAATTTTTTATTTTATTGCCGCCCATGAACAGGAAAAATAAATAAATATATTAAATGTGCGTAAGAGCAATTTCGGTGTGTCAATCATACATCACTGAAAATTGAAGTTTTGAAACATAACATGCCTCATTCTGAATGAAATGTAAGAAATTTATATCTCACCTGATGTCTTTCAAGTAAAGCTTCTGCCCCAGTAACATCACTTGCTAATTCTTCGGAGAACACAAGACTCATCATGCTCTGTATCCAAGACATTAAATCTCTGAAAAACATTTGGCAATTTTTAAACATCAGTTCTATGCATACCATCAAAAAAATTTGCTTGTTTTTTACTTTCAGTTGTTTTAGTTTTCAGTTTTTTTTAAAAACACATTTTCGGCCAAAGGTGCACAAATATTTTTTTATTAACACTTTGACGAATATTTTTCACTAATTTTATTTTTCAGCTACTGTCAAGGGTCCTGAAGACATCTATAAAATATTAGCAATTCAATTAGAGTAAAACTTTCTGTTGAGGAATCTTCAAACTACTGAAGCTTATTAACTTAAAATAGTTATTGGCAAATGAAATTTTTGAAAAATGCATAATTATTCCTTTTGAGATTTATCATATGTTTTTATGATGGATTAAAGTTGCAAGTCAGTAAATAAAAAAACAAATTTCATAAAAAAAGAATAAGCGTTCAACTAAATGGTTTGTTCATCGATTTAGTGAATGCTGTCTATACGTACTATTTTATTTCCTAAATAAAATATAATTTTTCATGAATTAAATTCTTTTGTGTCTTAATGAATGTAATGCAAGTATATTTCAATTAAAATAACACCACATTTTATAAAGTTTCTATGCTTGGCCTTAAATGGGTTAAACTTGCAATCTTTTAAATGAAAACTGGATGCTACTTCTCATTAGTTCATAGCTGTTAAATTGCAATCAGATGTTAACTTACAAAGAAAATGAAACAAACGATACTCATCATAGAATTAAAGGATATTAGAATATATAAATTGTTCAACACTCAAATTATTATTAATATTTAACACTAAAATAGAATAACATAGTTGTGCGAAAATAGATTTAAAAAAAAAAGGTACGAATGTAAACCCCAATTTCTAGTGGGAAAAAAAAACTTTTTTCTTTTGAATCAAAATAATAGTTATATATCTAAGCAATACCTGTAGTCAGCTAAGAATCGTTGTAAATCGTATGAATCTAGAAGTTTTTCCTTGCGGGCGTTTGCTTTTGCAGTAAGCTGTGTCCATTCTTCATTAATTTCTTTCTGTTTGATATAGATCAATTCTGCTGAATCAGGATGAGTTTGCATAAGTCTACTGGCAGTGTCATCTAAGCTTCTTATCTATCACAATTAATAAAAACCATTTATTTAAACATAAATATTTTAAAGACAATACTAATTAAAAAATATCTTTGTTCTATAACACTCAATTCAATAAATAAAACAAATAACATCAGCATAATAAGCCGAAGTAAAAAAAAAAAATTTTTCGCAACTAAGAAAAAATATTTATGTTTATTGACGCCTGACTGTTATATTGTAATTTCTAAGCCTGGTTGTAACCTATTATTTTATTTTTAAAATGATTGATTTGATGTGAAATTATTCGTTAGTGGAGTGGGGTTTTGCAGAGGCAGATTAATTAAAAAAATTTATTTCTAATCAAAAGGCAACATTATGATGAAAAATATTCACTAGATAAATTACCTTACTACTAAATTTATCACTACAGAGATGACTCACATAACTGTTTACATTAAACTATTTATCAACAATCATTAACTTGGCCATGGTTTAAACCATCCTATCCAAAATCCATCTATAAAAATTATGCCACAATTTAAAACAAAAATGTATCATGAAAAATAAAAAGTTAATTTTCGAACAAAAAACAAAACGAAGACAAGTTTTTGTTTTATTAAAATAGTTTATTATTTTTAATATTGCATTATTTATCCTTATGCAAGAACATAATTTATCAGTATTAAAAGCATATTTATTCATATTCTAGAGCTCAAAGGTTATAAATCTTTTCCTATTATATTATTTTCTTTTAATAAGTCAAAGCAAAATGTATAAAAAAATATCAAATAATTATTAATATATGCAATTATTATGTGTACAATGGTTACACCTATAGAATATTTACCTTTTACCTAAGTTCAAGGTTTTGGACACCTTCCAAAACCAGTTTAGCATGCTGAAAACCTCAACCCTGTGACATGTGTTAGCTGCTGTATTTAATTATTAATTTTGATCACTTTACGCAGACTTTTATCACAGAAAAGGAACTACTTACTCTATCTCCCAGAGCAGCAAGATCTCTTTCCAATCCTTCATGTTTCCTTTGTAAAGTTTGGACACTACGCAAATCTTCACCACAAGCTTCACTATTCAGGTTGTCATCTTTTTCCCTTATCCAGTCTTTGGTTTCATCCACATCACGCTGGAATCTCTGCACTTCATGGGCAGAGCCCAGCTGAGTCGCTCTTTCTTGAGACACATTCTGGACTTCTTGCCATTTACGATTCACATCCTAAAGGAGTAAATAACTATCATAAATTTACGTTTACACAATACATATTTTTCTATATTTAAAGGGTTGCCACAGAAAAAAATGAATATAGTTGCTTTTAGTAGCCCAAAGCACGAAAATAGTTGCCTAAATAAGAACAAAATTATGTCTAAAATTTTATTAAGCTACTAAATTGTCATCATGATCCATTTAGTCCAAGTTGGTGGCAAAAATGATACTCTTTATAGAAACATTAGTGTTCTAGCACTAAATTTTTATATCAAAAAAATTAGTATATTAGCAGAAAATTAAGTACTTTTAATTACTAGAAATCATTCAAAAGAATGTTTTTTCATTAAAAAAAACATACTTTTCCTAAAAAAATTTCAGTTTAACCAATAATTGATTTAGAATATATATATATACATACATATATATATCACGAAGAGTGATTATTCAAATTTGAAATCCACACATCGTAATAGCATATTAAAAATTGCATTTTTTAAAATCGTGCAGAATTTCAAAACAATCGCAGTTGAAAAGACGATCAAGAAACAAAATAGATTTACAATGGAATCTGTACAACTTAAGCGCATAAAAAAGTGAGGAAATTTGCAATTTAAATTTTTTTATTTTTTAAGAAAAAAAAATTCAGGCAAAAAAAGTTGCCATAGTCGGCTTAGGTCAAGACTAGATGCAAATAGTCTCATTTTAGTAGTCTGGTAACCCTGTAATTGGTGATATTCGATGTCAAGAAGATTTATAATTAAATTTTTCTTTTTAAAACTACGTTTCTCAAATCATACAAAATACATCTTTACATCAAAGGGTTAAAATCAATAAAATATATTTATAAATTAAAGCTCTGACAAAACATATTGTTAATAATTAATATTATGAAGAAAAAACATTTAATTTAAAACAGATAAAATTAGATAATTATAAACAAATAACTGAATAAATGAAATCATAATTGTCTCTATTTGAGATAAATATCCTAATAAATAAGCAAAGACCAAATTTGTAAGTTAGATATCAAATAAAGAATTATTCAAAACAAGAAACATGAAAAAATAAATTTTTTTAAATTAATTTTGATAGAACAAGATTTTCTTCACTATTTAATACACCAACTACATAAGTTTTTTAAAAAAATACTTACATTGAATAAACAGATGATAAACTAGAAGCCTTATACCACTTTTTTCCTGTTTAGTCAAACTTTTTTTCATTTTAGTCTACTTTGACTATCATATAAAAATTTATGTACATAACCTTATCTCATAATTAATTTCTCTGGGGAAAAAACTTTAAAAACACTAACACAACTGCAATATATATACACATTGTACAAACATATTTTTGATTTAACTATGCATATTTCTTTAAAAAATATATATAGTTAAGTAAAATAAAGTTTTTTTTTTTTAATATGTTATGGTTTAAATCCTATGTCAACTCTGAATAATGAGAAAAGTTCTCACTTCAATCTGAGTTTGAATTTTCTGTGCAGCTTCAGTGTGACCAGATTGCATCAATCGACTCGCGGTTTCATTCATCTGCTGTAACCTCGCTTCATTGGTTTGTAGCTCAGCTCGGAAATCATCAAAATTCTTCTGCATTACTTCAACTTGTTCTAAATCTTCTCCCACATCTTGTACTTGGGCTATTTGCTCCTAAAGGAATACATACATTAAAATAGTTATTTTTTTAGTTCAAATTCATGCAAAGAGTATTAAAATGTGTCAAACTAATTAAAAAATCCTAATGTAAGTTAGCATTAATGCACATACTTTCCTGTGGCTATTTAAGCTGTCAAAAATGTGATCCTTTTCTAAAGGGTTTTCTGGTTTAAAAATTTTAAAAAAAAAAATCTAATTTATTTTATTGCATATAATGAAGTACATGATGGCAAAACCATCGTGTCCAGAAACGATTTGATATAGTTGAAACATACGACCATTGAACCTGCCACAGTGCGCTGCTGAGGACATCATTTACCAAGTTACGTGCTTTTTTTATATGTTTAAATTACAAAACTTTTTTAACTAGCTTTTTTAACTATCATTCTGAGAAAAAAAGCTTTTTTCAGATTTTATTTGATTATAAGTATAGTAACATTCATACATAATCGTTAATTTTTGGTCTCTTCTGTTTCAAATAATACAGTATGGAGATTGAGCTAAGATCATCCACCAGTGCAGGGTATGACAGTGTCTGTCCTCTTCCTCGTCATTTTTATAGTTAATTTATAAAACCGTTAAATAATTATACCAGTTATCCTTTCAGGTCAATAAAAAAAGGTTTAAAAATGGGGCGTAAATCGAATCTAAACTAGAAGAGCACCTTTAAGATAGAAAAATGAGTTATTATTTAAATTACAATTAATGAATACCAAAAAAAAAAAAAAAAACTTAGAGGAAATCTTATTTTCCAGTAAAAAACAATAATAATTTTTTGAAAAAAATAAAAGATTGCATAACATTAACAGAAAAAATAAATTTGAAAGAAAATTTAAAAATTATGATTTTATTTTCTCACTTTATCTACCAGTGATTAGATCTTTACATAGTGTCAGCTTATAAAAACATGTGCTATGCCATGAGATCATCAAATATGCAACAACTGAAATAAAATGTTCTAAATTGCATTGATGAAAAACAAAAGAAAAAGTATTACACAATGCATATTGTAACTTTTTGAGCTTTTGAGACAGAGACTACCCCTTTGGAGAAAATATATTAAATAAAAAATAAACCAGCTTTATGATACAAAAATAGTTTCCTCTGAAAGTAAACTATTCAATTCCTCTGAAGTAAACTATTTAAGGAGGCAAAATTGAAATATAAATGAACATTCTTACTTTGAATGAATAGCCTTAACTGTGTTTAATATTTCTTCTGATTTTTTCTTTATTACTCTTTTCAAAAAAGGAACAATTTTTAGAAAGAAAAAAAAAACTTATCAGCTAAGGTGAATATAATAATATTTCAAATTAAATATCAAATGAAAAATTGCTGTAAATAACTTATTTTGTAGATAAAATTTTAAAAGAGTGAGTTTTCTAATAAGCATTTTAAACTACAATAGCTAAAGATCAAAGAACACAAAGAGAAGTAGATTTACCTTATCCTTGAGCCACTGCGACAGTTCTGCTGCTTCTCTCACCAACTGATAGGCCTTGCAGGATTCTTCCAGTTTATTGCGTCTTTCCTGCCCAAGTCCCATGAGGGATTCATACTGGGTCTCTATCTGTTGTTGCCTAGCAGATATGTTGTTGGTGTCTGCAAGATTCTGTTGACTGGAAGATAGGCCAGCCTCTATCTTCTTCACGTAGGCAGCAGGAACAAAACCCTGCCTGTCATTCACTTCCACTTTCCACCAATCCTGAAAACAATAATGGTTATTACATGCCGAATGAAAAAAAAACTGACATACCATTCAACAAAGAAGATTTATAAACATACTAGCCTTTATTAGGGATGAGTTTGGAAAAAAAGACGAAAATAGAAAACCAAAAATGTTGTGTGCAAAACAAATTTTAAATAAAAAAAAATTCACTAAATTTTATCAAGTGTATGCAAGAAGCATATATCCGTAGAGCATTATCTATATTTTAATGAAAATACCGAATTATGAACAGTGCTAAATAAAAATTTTAATTTTTTTATTTGTTATTATTATTTATTTTATCATAATTTTTTTGTGAATTCCAACCTGGATGTGAAATTTTTAAATCGCGTGAATATAAATTCCAATGGGTGATTTTTCCAAGCGCTTGAATACAAATCAAGATATGTTATTTCATATCGCGTTAATACGAATCGAGATGTATAATTTTAAATCGAGTGAGTGCAAATTTAAATAATGCAATTTTAAATAGAGTCAATATTCTATCGCGATATGATTTTCAAATCCTAAATGTAATTTTGAACCTCGTTTACATAGATACAAAAATGCACAAATTAAAAAAAAAAAAAAGAGAGATTTTTCAGAAGTTTGAGAAGAAGCAAAATTTTCTTAGAAAAGCGGAATTTATTTATTTATTTATAAATATTTCTTAAAAATTAGCAGAATTCCACCAAAAAGCAAAAAAAAAACTCCTCCTTGCTTTTTAAAGTCAGCGGCATTCTTAACATAGGGTGGAGGGAGGAATTTTGAAAATAATATGCAGCTCTTTGCTGACTTACACAAAAGCAGTCAAGGAGTAACAGGCAAACCTTTCAACATTGTATAATAGATCTTAGAAGTATAGCTTAGGGGGGCACAAGCCTACGCGAAATTTAAAAATATATATAAAAAAAATAGATAACATATGGTAACTATTTAAATTTCAGAAACTGTTAAATATTATATAAAATAAATATTGTCTAAAATACTGAATATTTAAAATGTCTCTAAGCATTTTATAGAGAAAAAATTAGATACTTCTGAGAATATTACTTAGATATGGCAAAGATTCTGACGATGAAAATGGCAGACTCCATATTATATTAAAGATTGCCCAAGCTCCACTAACTATACACCTAGCTATATTTTTATCTGGTAAACTTTCAAATGAAGACACACGGATAATAGTAAGGGCCACAACACATTTTAGAATCCTCTATACAAATATATATATATTTACCTTGTTGTTACTATTCAAGAGAGTAAGAACATCTCCTTTTTTCATTGATACTTCTCTTGGACTTTTTTCAATGTAGTCATACAAGGCCATCACAAATTCTTTACCGGCATGATCTACTACCGGGCGCTCTTGTTGCTGAAAACAAAAATCAAGATGTCACAACTGTAGAAAAAAAAAATTCTTAAACGATCTTCACCATAAAGAATAAGCTAACAGCTTTATTTGGATAACATATATAATAATGTTTAGATAACGTAATATATTAATGTATAATGTTTATAATAACGTAAGTAAAAGTAGTCACAATCTGAAGGAAAAGAAAAAGGTGTCCGAAATCCTTAATGTTAATTTTGCTTTGCATGTTTTACTGTATCCCTGTAACTATTTTAGCAAACCAAAAATTTTTGACATAGAATTATTAAACTAGTTAATTCAAAGATATTTCCATGCAAAAATTATTTATAATGGTTTATTATTATTAAACTTTGAAGAAAAAAAAGTTAACTTACATTAAAAAGCTTTTGAATTATAAGATATTTGAAACTAGGTAATTTCAAATGACAAAATACCAACGTTTCAAAATTTAGTTATTCACAAACTATTTGAATGAGTTTATTCACATTTTGTATTCTGCCATTTTAAATTCCGCAGTTTAATAATATTTGAAAATTTGCATACCTTGCAACTCAAAAGTTTTTCAGAAACCTATAAAATCTGTGTTTTGACAAACATAAAAAACTTTTTTATGTATGGAATTACCTTTGGATAAAAAAAGTTTTTATTTTTATTCAGAAACTTAAAGGTTTTAAATTCTCCAAAACATGGTAAAATGCGAAAAAGTGAAATTAACATGAAGGAGACCATAATTTCAATTGCTCTCCTTACTAAACGATTGTGGCTATAATTTCTGAATTGTAAATCCAAATGTTGAGAATTATAAATTGAAACACATCAGAAAAAAAGATGTTTTTATTCAAAGAGAGTATGTTAATGTATCTTGTTTAGTAATTTTTAGTTTGTCCACAAATAATTAGCATCTTTTAAGTCAATCCCTTGAAGGGGTATGTGTGCATGTTAGAATAAGAAAATAAATTCATTAGATCAAAAGTGTTAAGCACTTTGCACACTGTAAATAATTATCTACCTTCAGTTTTCACAGATGAACTAAACAAATGTCTTCATATCTAATAATAAAAAGTAACTTTATTCATTAATTTTCCATTTTTGGGTATGCAATATATACAAGGTAATCTCTCATTCTGAAAGGAAGAGATATATCAGATCTTGTTTCATAAATTTTCTTTTTTGTTGATAAAATTACAAAGAATACAACTGTGCAATTAGTATTTTGTAAAAAGATTAGTTAGTGTTCTGTGTTGGTCTGTTAGTAAATTTTTCAAAATTACTTTAGTTGCACAATTTACAGCATTGAAAGAATTACTTTTCAGTATGAAGCAAATCAGTTCTTTAGAGTTAAACATAAATAAAGGCATATTTTTTTTAAAGAAAAAATCTTAAATCTAAATAATCTAAAATAAAAATAGGGTGTTTAATTATCTACCTAAAATAGTATATTTTCATTGCTTTAAATTTAAAATTCTAATAAATAAAAATTCCAATAATATTCTAATAATTTAAAATTCCAATCTAATAATGTAAATTTTTTGCTTTCCTCTTTTTATCTAAAGATAGGCTGATACAATCATCAAAAGTTTGTTAAAAAGGATAAAAAAAATTTAAAAAAAAGAGTTAGAGAGAGAGAGAATGAAGATTAAAGAATATAATAATTATCAAAAACAAAATCTGAGAGAACAAGGGAATAGAACTCTTAAAATTCAAATTATATCAGTAAGACACACATCAAATTTGGTTACTTACTCGGCAAGAATGAGCCTGCTCTTTCAGTGACAGTATAGTATTTCCAAAAGCTTCCAAATCAGCCATCAAAGCTTCATGTTTTTTCAGCAAAGACTACAAATAAAGAGCAAAATTATAGGTATAGATAGAGATTAGGTAGTTTTTTTGTCTGAGACATTACAATATGTTTAATACTTCAGTGGAATCTTCATCCTTTCCAAAATCTTGACTTCCGACAATAGGCTCTTTCTCTTTCATCCAGGACTCGGCCTCATTTGCATCAGCAAAGTACTGGTGAGCTTGAAGAGAATCCTCTAAATCCTGCTTTCTTTGCAAAGCTTTATCCTATGCAGAAAAAGTGATCATTGTAAATAAAATTAATTAAAATAAATGTAAATAAAATTTGGGTTCCACCAGTGATAAGTTTAATTTGTTAGAGGAAAAATTTAAGGCCAGAGCTTGGTTTTTGTATTAACTCAAGTAAGACTTGACTTAGTCCATTTTTAAATATTGCCTGATTTAAACATGGATAGTTAGAACATGAAAATTTTGTTACTATTAATTTTGTTTAAGTCACTGCGCAGAGATGATTTTGAAAACTTTCTTATTTACAGTTCAAAATATGCTCTTGCCGCTAAAGCCTTTAGCATTGAGTCTCTAAGTTCTCGACACTTAAATTGAATTGTTACATGAATAGCAATGCTAAACATGTTTGTGTGCATTTCTATACACGCACACACACATAAAAAAAAAATAATTAGACACTAAGAGACAAAGAAAATGATGGATAATACATTAACGAAAGCGTGTGGTATTTCATTTGGTTTTAAATTATGCGCAAAGTTTTAGAATCGTCTAATAACTAAAATTTAGTAAATTAAAAAAAAATATCAAATAGATTTAATCACAAGAATGTTTATTCACATGAAAAAGGTAACTGGCCTTGCTGTGTTAGGGTTCTATAATAAGGACTGTTACCAAATTCTTATCCAAGCCCAGGTAGGAAAATTATAATTCTTAACCAATGCAATTATGCTTTTAAAAAAAGATGGTAGATGATGCTTTTTTGTTATTGAACAATTTGTAAATTGCTTTTAAGATCTTGAGACAAAATCTGTCTAAAATGTCCATAGAAAAATACAAAGCTGCCAAAAAAAATCTATATAATTTTCCTTTTTAAGTAAACTAAATTAGATTAGTGTATAATCATGAGCAGATAAGAGCATGTCCTAAAATAAGAACAATGATGAATAAATACCTTCAAAGCTTGCCATTTTTCATTCAATCCACTCAATCGTTTTTGTATGTCGTTCGATGCGAAATGACCTAAAAGGAAAATATTGATAGTAAATAAAATTTTATACATTAAACTGAATATATTTAAAAATATTTGAAAATAACAGAAGGATTTTTCATTTATTTGTTAAATCTAACTTTGAAATTGACAAAAAAAAATTAATTTAAATACCTTCTTGCACCATTTCATCCCCACATTGGCAGACAGAGCGTACTCTGTTTTCATGATTATTGATTTCTGCTAACATGGCTTGATGTTTCTTAATCAAATTTTGAACACCAATCAGATCTCTACCTGTAATAATAATTTGATTATGTGATGACTTCAAATATATTGCAGCATACTTCTGGAAAAAAACTGGGTATCAATTGCAAACATAAACAAAATTGAAGAATTTTTAGATATATTACAGAAAACAACTAAAAATAATTTAATATTAACAATTAAATTTAAACAAAATAGAATAAGGTAATTTTCGACACATTTGAACCAATAATTGTATTTTCTAAATTTCTACCCTTGTGAGTTCGTTGAAAATGTTCAGTGTAAGAAGATTTCAGAGCTTAAATTTAAAAAAAATAAAATAAATGAAAGAGTGGGCTTAAAGGGTTGAATCAAAACAGCTAAATACTACTTAAACTTAGATTCATATTAAGGATGCTGGTCAATATAATTTTTAAAGTTTACTTTTTTCAAAATCAAAATATTCTCAATTTTTTCTGGTCATACGGACAGATAGCTACATTTTCTTAATTTCTACCCTTGTAAGTATATTGAAAATTTTCAGTGCAAAAAGATTTCAGAGCTTAAAATTAAAAAAAAAAAAAAAAGGAAGAAAGTTTACTTTTTTCAAAATCAAACATTTTCTCAAAATCTATACATAAATGTGATTTCTTGAAACTTCTGTACCTTGGATTTCTGGAGCACAATCATCTCTGTCCAACCCATTCTATTGTAGTGCCCTAGAGGCATTTTTTTTAAAAAGAACTTTTAAATCCAGGAGAGTAATGTACATTGTGTGAATTAGGACACTCCAATTATTTGCAAGTATTAAGAGCAACTTTAAAAAGGTAGAAACCATACCTCGATTAGTAGAAGCAGCAATAGGTTCCTTTTCTCGAATCCAAGCCTCCTCATCCTCAATATCTCTGTACAACTGCTGCACTCTCAGAGAGTCTTGAAGTCTCTGGCGTCTAGTGGTGATGGGCTTTTGCAAAGCATTATAACGCTCAACTAGCGCCACCTGTTTATTCTGAATTGAAACTGCATCAAAATGACCACGTTCAACAAAATTTGTGGCCTGGATGATGACTCCATCAATGCGATCCTAAAACCAATTCAACCGATTTATACATCAAGATTGTTTCTTTGAAAAAATTTAAGAAACTAGTACTCAAACTAGTACTAGTACTTTAATCAAATTGATGAAGAGGGGAAAAATTACCTGATGAGAGGCAATATCTGCTTCCAATAAAGCATGTTTCTTTATCAAGTTTTGTACGCTTGTTAAATCCTGCAAAAAGATATTTATAATGTTAATAATTCAAAAAAAACTGTTACATTAAACAACACTGATTATCACAAGACAAGATTGTTGATATTGTTTCTCCAAAATTTTAAAGAACTAGTTGTGTTTAATGAAATTAAAGTTAAAATAATCAGTTCTACTTTAATAATATCAACTTCTTAGGACCTAAAATTATTTGAATTTTTAAAATGTGCAGAATCATTCTCCAAAGATGACATGACTAAAAAATAACTACCTTTTCATAAAGTCTGCTTTAAATAATATTTTAAAAAAAAGAGAGAGAGAGAGAAAGAAAGAAAGAAAAGAGGTGGTTTTCTTGCAACCATGATTTAGTGATTTTTTTAAGTTCATTGATCAATTTTCTATTTATTTGCAAGTGTGTGATATTGAAACACTCAAGTTGGGGAAAGTTATTCTTCACTTACATCAACCAAAGGCAGGGTGCATAGCCAAATCTTTCAACAAAAAAAAAAGCAACGTTTAAGTACTTTTTAAGCTAGCACTCAAAAAATATTTTTAAGCACTATATACATTAACAAAATGCAAAATAGCTTTAGAAGACTTTACATGATCATGATAAAATAACAAGTTTCTGACAAAGAACTCTTTTTTTTATCATACTAGTCATCATAAAAAGATAGAGATTCTTCGGTTCGATTTCAGAGGGAAGAAAATGAAGCCGGAAATTTAGAATCTCTTGCAAAATGCAGCAGAGTTGCACATGATAGTCCAAGAATAATTCCCACTGAATCCCGCTCAGTATATATATATGCGGACCCGCAAGCATTTCATCAAAAGGTACAACGGTGCACCAAAATGCATTGAGTTTGAATGATTTGTGATAACATTAAAAAGAACAATATGAAAACCACGATTTTGCATAATACGTGGTGAAAATCAACATGGTAAAGAAAAAAAATTTTGATTTTTGTAGAGAGAAAATTAAGTACTTTTAAAACACACCAAATAAAAAAAGCATCTTTACCGGCTTTTAAAAAAACGAAAATCTAAAATAATAAGCACCTTTAAGCACTTTTTAAAAACACTACACACCCTGCAGAGGTGTTTGTGGTAGAAAGTGAAAAATTCTGAAAATATTATTAGCAAAAAATCAATATCAATTTATATATCGTACATGTTTAATATTCAACATAACTTTTTGAACTAACATTTATAATGAAACTACCAACTATCACACTTTTATAGTAACTAATTCAAGAAAAAACTCACTTCTTACAAGAATTGCAATATTGGATTGTAAAATAAGAGTGAATATGAATCGCGATATTGGACTCTAAAATCTGGTGAAAATGAATCGCGATGTTGAATATTAAAAAAGCAAAAATAAAAATTACAATGATAAATTTTTAATACGAATATGCAAATAAGATTCAGTGCATAATTATTAGATCGTGTGAATATGAATCACAATTCATAGTTTTTAAATCACCTATAAATGCAAAAATTAATGTTTGATATTACAATCAAGCGAATACAAATATTGGATTTTAAAAACGCGAGAATACGAATCACAGCATTGGATTTTAATACGAATACGCAAATATGAATCACACTGCATAATTATTAGATTGTTTGAATACGAATCGCAATGCATAGTTCTTAAATTACCCATGAATGCAAAAATTTATGTTTCATATTACAACATTGATTATTCACATTACAGAATACGAGTCGCAATATTGGATTTTAAACTCGCGTAAACGCAACATTTGGTTTAGAAAAGCGCTAATACAAATCGTGATATTGGATTTTTAAACCACATTAATAGTAATTGCGATGTGTGATTTTTTAAATCATGTGAATACAAACTGTGGAATTCTGCCATATTTGAGTAAAAAACACATACCCTGCTTCTAGTTTTTAGACCTGGAAGAATGTTGCAAAAAACCTGTAATTCCGGGTTACCCACAGAATACAATCACCCCTGACGAGCATGTTGTTTACACCATCTTATTAGGACAAAATTGTAAAAGAATACATGTCACATAACTTAAAAAGAAAAGAAACAAAAATTTGTACCTTTCCATAATCTTCAGATAAGAGTTGTCCCTCTACTTCAGATAGCCAGATTTCGATATCTTCAATACCTCTATTGAATTGTTGTTGGGCAGCTGCCTCATTCAATTTCGATCCTTTCCTCTCAGTTGCCTCAACAAGTGATTTCCACAAATCCAATATTTCCATCATACGTTCACTAACAAAAAAGAAAGACACTTCTTTAGTCATATAAAAAAAGTGGCTATCAAGCATTGTATTTATCTAACTGCCCACTTTTAAAACAATTCAGTTACTATCATAACTTTTATTTTATTTTTCAATATTTAAAATGCTTTTTAAATAAAAAAAATTACAACAGTAAAGTTTAATAACTTTCATTTAAGTCTACTATCCTTTCAATTATAATGTTCAAATAGACTGAACTGGCTCATGCTAATTATTTGCTATAAACAAGTGTAAAAATAATTAATGAGCTTGTGGGGAGAGAAGTTGCAGGCAATGTCAGTCATCATCCAAGAAAAGATACCCCAAGATAGAATTTAGTTAGCAAGTCTTATATACCAGTGAATTGATGTTTAATCATTGTAGAGGTAGTTCAGCCACAAGCTAATAAATACATAACAAACTAACGTAAATAAACATTGAAGTCAGGTAAAGTAAAAAAAAAAATCTACATTAATAATTGATTCTTCTTGAACAAGTTCCATGTCATAATGTTTGACAGGAAAAGAGCAAAGTTTTTGGAAAAAATATGGGAAATATTTTATATAATATTGGACATATAAGTCCTAATAAGGAAAAAATATTGGACATATAAGTCCAATATTTTCTCCAAAAACGTTGCTCTTTTCCTGTCAAACATTATGACATGGAACTTGTGGAACATTATGACATGGAACTTTTAACATTTGAGGTACCTATAAAGGTACCTCAAATTAATGTATTTTCACTGAATTTTTAGGTATTTTAATAAGGAACATGCATGGTATTTTTTAATTTTTTAAAATGGAACATCAAACCATTTTATGACGATAGACACCAATTTCAGTTCAGTGGGTCAACTAGTTATTTTGTAATAATATTTAAAATTGCACGATTAGTCACGCAACCTAAAACGCAGTTAGGTTCTTGAAATCAGAATATAGGAAAAATACGACTCCCATCACCTTCTGATACAGAAAAGGAGCATGCTGTCGCTCATAGTACATTGATATTAAATCTCAAAAATAAATCCAAACACCTACAACAAAAATTGTTTTATATCACGTTGTAATAGCTTTACATTTAACACAAATTACAAAATTTAATAATATAAATATAAATGTACCAAAGTCGAAAATGACAAAGCCATCAGACGTGATGACCAAAAATAAGGGGAAAAAATTGTTAACTATCTGAAACTTTATTATTTTGTTGCAAAACCATTATACAGCATTTAGTAATATTTTAACTTTATAAGGATGTTTTTTTATGATTAAGCTTTTCTGAAGAAATCATTCATTATGCTAAATTACAATGTTTATGAAATGATCTTTTTATGAAATGCCTTTCTTATTTAATTCTTGGAAATGAAAGGATTTAATTCTTAAAGAGTAATTGTGTACAGGTTATTCCTTTTTATAAATAATTTCTTTCTTACAAAAACAATGTATTTCGTCTCGTTCCGCTTAAACTACGTTATCTAAAAAATATGTTCTTTTGGTTTTCACTTTATTGAAATCGAAATTTTAAGAGATAAAAAAAATTCACTTTATTTTTGTGTAGTTGAGCGAGGAAAAATGTAAAAAGAATTGAAATAAAAAAAGGAAGGGGCTTAAAATATTTTGTGCCATTTCTAATAATAATTCAAATATTTCGGAAGTAAACAATAAAAAAAGGTATTTTTTAAAGAAAATTTTTGAACTTTATTTCTATAAAAACTTTTTAATTTCAATTACATTTTAATTTGCTTTATCTGCGATCAAACCAGCCTGGAAAAATTAAGAAAGTAGTTTCGAACTTTTTTTTTTTGCATTCATCAATTTATTTCTTGTCAAGGGCACCTACAAAAATTTTCTCAGAAGGGAGAGGAGAATTCTATCGGTGGAAAAAAAAAAACATTCCTCAAATTTTTAATCATGATTTAAATTTATTTCTGTAATTTTTGAAATTTTAACAAACAATTTTTATAATTTATTCATTGTCACTAAAATACCGAAACAAAATTAGCAATTTTAACAATATTTAAATTTTTAATTATATTATTTAATTAATTATTGTTATTATTTTATTTAATTATTCAAGAGAATGTAGTACTTTATTTAGATCATCTTTATTGAGTTCTTTAAATTTTCTGCACACAAAAAACATTTAGATGTTTTTTTTAAAAATTTTGCATGATTTATTTTGCGAAATGAATTTTGCAAACATATTTTTAGCTAATAATCGTATAAAATTCTAAAATGTAAATTTCGCATTCAATTCATTACCTTGAATAAATTCAAGATTACATATAACAATTGTTACAAATAAATAATCATTTATTTTTTGTAGTTTTTCAGGAGAAAAGGTTTTAGTAAAAAAATAATAACTAAAAATAAATAAGAGATTGAGAACTATTTGAATTTCTCGCGAAAACTTAAAATCTAATTCTTAAATAATTACATTTCCCACCTGGGATAACTATAAGGTGAAAAGTTTCGAAGCAGTTCTTATTTGTAAATACTGACCAGCATACAAAATTGATATTTTTGAATAAAAAATATCTGTGGTAAACCTATTACTTTTTTAAAATGCTTTTACTGAGCATTGAATAATGTTAATATAAGGAGAAATATTTAGCTCACCTTATTCGGGATGAAGCATAATGATTTGCTTCCATCAATTCCTGACCAGTACTAGCAATTTCATCAATCCTACTTTTATTGGCATTTAATTCTTGTTCAAAATTTTGATGTTTCTGAACTTTGCCATTAACATTGGTTGGATCCTATAAAATAATTGACGTAAGTAAAAAATTTTTAAAAATAAAGTTGCTTTTGTGGACACAAAAATCAATTAACTTACAAGATAACTCTCATCGGTTGCAGTCTTCAACTTTTCACTAATCCAACCTTTTGTTTCATCACAATCTCTTTCAAACTGTTGTAAACGATAAGAATCTTCCAGCATTGCACGTCGAATGTCAGATTTCTCCATCAGTGCGGAACGTCTTTCTAGTAACTGCAAAATATGAACAACTCAACATTAAGATTTCTGAAAATGGATAACTACACACGAATTTTAAACACTCAAAGTCATAAAAGTAAATGTTTTTTTTTCATCAGCAATTCTACAGAGAATTATTTCAAGAAATTTTAACGGTGTATCAGGCATGGAAACAATGTCGTGAACCCTGTGGCAGAATTTTTTCCGAGCTTTCTGCGACATACCTCTCTAATACCAACACATTAAAGGTTGCCACAGAAAAAAAATAAACAATATAGTTGCTTTTAGTAGCCTCAAGCATGAAAATAGTTGCCGAAAACTATGAAAATATTTGCCTAAATAAGAACAAAAATATGACTAAAATTTTAATAAATAACTTAATTGTCATATACCATGATTTAGTCTAGTTGGTGGCAAATATGTCGAGTTTTATATAAACATTAGTGCTCTAGCACAAAATTTTTATTTCAAAAAAATTAGTTTATTTGCAGAAAATTAAATACTTTTAATGACTAGAAATCGTTTAAAAAAAATTTATTAAAAAAAAAACAACATTCATGCATTGTAATATTGTATTAAAAATTAAGTTTTTTAAAATCGTGCAAAATTGTGATGGCAAAGAAAATCTTTATATAAACGTTAGTGTTCTAGCACTAAATTTTTATATCATAAAAAAAAATATTTTTTCATTAAAAAAAAATACTTTTCTAAAAATTTTTCCCTTTTATCAATTGATTTAACACACACATATATATAATATTGTGAAAAGTGATTACTCAAATTCGAAAAGCACGCATTGTAATATCACATTAAAAATTATGTTCTTTAAAATCATGCAGAATTTCGTAGCAATAACCATTGAAAGGCGATCGAGAAGGACTGACAATGGAATCTGTGCAAATTTAGCACATTAAAAAATGATGACTCAAATTTGCAATTCTAAATTTTTTATTTTTAAAGAAAAAAAATTCACTGTGTTCCGAAGCCATTGAGGGGTCGCAAGTTTTCAACCCAATTTATGCACACACACAAAAAAAAAAAAAAAAAACATTGCTAGGAGCATAGAAAAGTCTCTTAATAGCCTCCTTTTACTGAAAATAGTTGCTTTTTTTTTAGCATTTTCAGGCAAAAAGAAAAAGTTGCAATAACCGCCTTACGACGAGCAAGCAATTATAATATATAACAGCGATATAAGCAATTAAGTATACTTACAGCAGCTCTTCTTTGTGCAACATCATCTGCTGCATAATGTTGCCCTTCAATCAATTTAGTGGCAAATTCATCAAGAGCCTTAAAAAAAATTAAATACATAAATAAAGAGTTACTGAAAGACATCAAAATTGATGAAGATATGAATATTCAATATTTCCCCATTCAAACGATTAAAAAAGATAGTTCAAAAATTTTTTAATGAAAATGTAGTGAGCATGCAGTTTAATTTTTTTTCCAAAAGTAAATTGTTATATATAATCCCACTCAGTTGAATGCCTGAATCATAAACTTAATAAGTTTTTTAAAATAATTAATACAGAGATAAGTAAGAGCTTTTGGTGAAAAAAATGAATTTATACTATATGATGTTGGTAACTATGTTTCTGATATATATTAAATGAAGAGCTCTCAGATTTATTCTCCTTGTTAAGATGATGTCAGAATAATGTAATTTAGAAACTGCAAATAAAGCACTGTTAATCAGAAATGGCCTGAAGCCTATTTGAAACTTTCTATTGTCTCTCAGGCAATCTGCATGGTTTTATGTGGTACTACCTGAATTTAATAGACATCTGGTAAATAGTATCTTATTAATGTTTACCAATTTTTAATGTTCCACAACAAGGGTTTCTAACCAAGGGAGAACTTCACAATTCAGGGTTTAAATAAATGCAGGTTTCTTTTTTTAAAAAAACCCTAACCCAGGTGAGTTTTATTGGGCTTTTTAAAGTTAGGAATTAAAATAAAAAAGTTTTAATTTTAATTTAGTACCATCTTTTGCATACTGGGTCAAAAACCTTGTCACAATTTCAATGTAGAAATCCTACTTATTAAGCAAAAATTTATCTGCAAGTCTTAAGCCAAATCCAATATAAGCTTTACAAGTAACACAGATTTCAAGTAATATTAACAAAAATACTCAAATTAATAGAGAAAAATAATTCTTATTACACATTTAATTCTTAAGTGTAATGTAACATTGGAACTTCAAATCTAACTTTTTTTTAAACACCTCGATTTTAAATAGGAAATATTTTATAAATATTATTCAATTTTCGAAAGAATTTTTTTTCCGTCTGAGTATTGTCAAGCCAAACTATTTTATCTGTTGCTCTTTAGGTCTCTGTTACTTAACCTTAACATTATATCATATAAATCACATGCTCTGTTTTATTTTCTGATTAGTTACACCAGTTTCAGAATAATGGAAAAACCATATCAATTTAGTTTTAGATACTTTATAGCTAGTCGTAAAGTATTTAAAATTTATAAAATATAATCTTAATAATAAAATACTTAAAATATAATTTAAATAAATACACAGTTATCTTATCCGATTCAAAATATGAGGAAGAGTTCAGAAAAAAATTCTTACTTTAATTTTTTCTTCTTGAGCAGCTAGAGATTTTTCAAAATCTTCATGTTTTTTAATGAGTGCTTCCACAGAATCCAATGAATCTCCCAAATCTTCATTCACCAAGAATGCCTAGGAGAAGAGGAAATTAAATTCGCAATGCCTATTTGCAGTGTCTGGCAAAGTTAGCAGTTGGAAAGAAAAACCCTATCAGCTTAAACTACAAGAATTATATAAAATTTTGCCTGAACATATTTCTTTTATTCCCTGAAATATATATAAATCTCTGAAATGACCAATCTTAAAAGATTTAACTTTTTATATTTTTGTAATACAATATATGTATAATTTTTAAGTACAATATGTGTAAAATTTTTATGGTTCAGTCTTACAATTTGCTTCGCAAAATGGTTTTAAATTTAGCATACTGCAAGAAGGGTAAGAAAACAGGCTAAGAACAGAACTGAACTAACACACTATAGTAAATTTAATAAACTAATATTTGCCAACAGTGGAGAAATAAAATAACAGAGATTTTACTAGCAAAATTTTTTAGGCTTTGAGTAAAGTTTTGACACATCATGCATAATTATATAAGTCGAAAAGAGAAATTCAAAATTGAAAATAATATAAGCACTTACATTTACCGAAGTAACAATTATGTATGTAAATCTTAATTTAAATCTTTTCTCAAACCATTATTTATAATTAATTAAACTATAAACACCTAACATACTGCAGTACCGACAATAGCACCATCTGTTTAGAAACCAAACAAGGTGTATTTTTGCCATCCGAAGGAAATTTAACTGCGAAATTTTTTTCATCAAATACTGAGATATTTGAGAATATACGGGCAACAGGAGATTGATGCAAAATACGGGAGTCTTCGTTACAAAACAGGAGACTTTGCCGGTATGTAAACTATTATATTAGATGAAGAACAAATTAAAAAATATAAATATTAAAGTTTTTAAATGATTTTAATTTACATTAAAATATTGAAGGATATAAAAAAAAATCAAATAATGCATGAAATTTAAATAGATGAGTTTACTTCTTGTTTAGCCATCCAAGTGTCTGCCTGTTCAGTGTCTCTATAGAAGAGTTGCAAATCCATGCATTGTTCATAAAGGATACGTCTCTCCTCCCACAGTGAGAGTAGGGATTGCTTTTCATTTGCAAGAGTCACAAGCTGTAAAACAAAGAAAACTTTTTTAAGCATTAGTTTTAATGGAGTACAAGAGAAAAAAAATTTTTCAAATGAGAAAAAAAAATCCCCTCTACATATTATACACAATATATTAAGAGGAAACACAATTACTGTGCTCTGATGTCAGCTATATTAGGATAACTAATTTGAATTGAGGGAAAAGTCTATAGGATAAAAGGAACAGCTAAACATACATGCTATAGTAAATGAAATAGTTTCAAAATTAATTTATTTATAAGCATTTATTCATTAGCATACATTTAAACACTCCTCCAAGAGTGTTTCTTAAAAAACGTTAAATTATCATAATGATGAATAGATGATAATTACTTTTTCCTTCACTTCTTCAACTGCATAATGATCTTGATCTAAAAGTATTTTTCCTGCTTCAGCGGTGGCTCTAAAACTATCTTCTCTTGCATCTATCTCACCCTAATTAAAATAAATACTTTAAGCATATATTCCATAATACATCTCTTCTTCTGAATTACTAATTACCAATACTTAATCAGGTAAATCAAATGCTCAATTACTAGTTCTAAATACAAATAATGCTAATTAATATAAGACATAAAAGGAAATTTATTTTTTTAAGAAACCAGGCATTTATAAAATGTAAACACTAGTTTACATATTATTTTATAACTACGTACTAGTTTACATTATATGGCAAAGAGGCTTTTCAAGCTCTTGAAGCTGCTGCCACAAATATGGGTCTTTCTATTAACGAAGATAAGATGAAAATCATGGGATTTTCGTTCTCAACTGCAATTTACAGTGCCCCTTTATGTATTGATGGTTATACCATTGTAAAGGTTAACAAATTGAAATACCTGGCACTGTAGTTAACGATCAAAACATACTTAGAGCAGAAATCAATAAGAGAGTAAAAACGGCTAATAAGTGTTGCTCTTAACTGAGGAAACAACTAAGATCGAATCCTCTTAGCCGAAAAACAAAGTTAAAACTCTATAAGACACTCGTACTTCCTGTAATGCTTTATAAAAGCGAAACTTGAATCCTAAATTCAGAAATTTAGTGGTCACTGGACACTTTTGAAAGAAAGATCCTCAGAGCCATCTTTCATGGAATTCAAGAAAGAGGATGCTGGTGTACCAGATATAACTTCAAGCTTTACTGACTCTATAAATAGCCTAAATTACACAAATAATCCTCAGCAATAGGCTGAGATGGCTGGCCCATCTATGGAGAAGCCCTGAAAATAGCACCATGAGAATTGTTGCCGTTAAGAACCCCGAGGGGACATGTCCCAGAGACAGACCCCAACTAGATGGCTCAACGATATCGAAAATGACATGAAAACCCCAAAGATTAGATATTGGAAGGGAGTTGCCATGGATAAGAGGCGCTGGCATTTGTCAGCTGAATTCAGAAATTGGCTTTGCATAAGAAATTTTGCTTTTTGAAAATATTCAATACAAACCTTGTGTTCCTGATGCCTTTCAAGCAATGCTTCAGCTCCTGCTACATCTTTCGCCAATTCATCTGCAGAAATGATAGCCTTCATGTCGTGAATCCAGGATACTAAATCTCTGAAGTCGGCTAGAAATCGGTGAAGAAGATAGGACTCATCCAGGCGTCTACGGCGCTCTTGTGCCTATAAATATATCAATTTTTATTGTATATTTTACTTTTATTTAATTATTTATAATCGCAAATTATATTATTAAAAAAGACTTAATATTTTAAAAAAAGCAGAGACTAACCTTTGATTTAAGACTCTCCCAATTAGATGAGATTTCAGCATTTTTTGACTGTATTTGTCCTGAATGATCTTGATGAATAACACATAATCTGTCTGCTTCTTGGGCTAGTGTCATTACCTTAAAAAAATAAAAATAGCATTTAACAGGAATAATTGTGAGCCCAACTCAAAAATCCTGAAAATTTCTTGAGTAAAATCATTAATGATGTATTTTAAAAAATTAATGTCATTGATATTTTTAAAGCATGAAATTCTAAATAAATTATATGCAGTGTAATTTAAATAAATAATTATCTATAAGTTTACTTTTATTTTTAATCACATTTATTATTCTACCAGAAAAAATATTTACAAATGAAAGAGATGCCAAGCATTAAATAAAGTTCTAATATTTTAAATAAAATATACAAGAATTTTTATACATAAATTTAATCGATGATTTCTTGAAACTTCTGGACCTTGGATTTCCAGAAACTTCCAGATAGCAATTAGCAAAAAAAAAAAAAAAAATCCACATTTTTTCTGAAGTACAATCATCTCTGATTCATAAAAACTAAACTAAAATTGACTATTATTCACCAAAGCTACAATGCGCAAGGATATTTGTCTAAATTTCTTTAAGTTCAAAAATATTTTGAGTGCTAGAAGAAAAATTGTCCTCAGATTTATATGTATATACAAAATTTACATATAAGAAAACTGTATTTGATTGTTGGATCTATTAAAACAAAAGTATTTTTATAATCACTGTTAATAATATCTGAAGAGATCATGACCCTTGCACTGTAACTAAGGGAGTTTCAAACAGTATATATTCTAGGAATTGAGAACTAATATTTAATAAAAAAAACTAATAATTTTTTAACAGATTTTAACTACGGAAATTGTAAAATTCTTCACTTTTTTTTGGTTAAAATTTTAAAAAAATAAATTTTAAAAAAAATTTATTTCAGTTTAGGAGATTTTGTTTTTTGTAACATTTTTAGCATATGTTTAAGAAATGTTCAACATTTAAAGTTATCTCTTCAAAAAAATAAAAATAAAAAAATAAACTAGTCACCATTTGTAAACAAATGTTTACATAAATAATAAAAAAAAACTATTCCTTTTTAGTCAAAGTTTACGGGTGTGGCGTATCTTAGTGAAATTGCATTAGTTACTGGAAATATAAATAAACAGTTTTTTAAATAATTTAAACATTTAGCAAAAGAATCAAGTAGATAACACAAAAGTAATAAAACGGACATACTATAAATACTAATATGTATATTATAAATTTACATAAAAAATGGATTTAAACATGAAATAGGGTTGCAATTTAATTTCTGGGATTCCGTGAGTATCCAGTTATATGCAGTAACACAGTTGCTTGCTACTGGAAGGGGTAAATTTGAGCCCAACTTAAAAATCCAGAAAATTTCCTGACTAAAATCATTAATGATGCATTTCAAAAAATTAATGTCATTATAAACTTAAATTGTTGATATTTTTAAAACATGAAATTTTAAATAAATTATATGCAGTACAATTCAGACAAATAATTATTTACTAGCTTACTTTTATCTCTACTCTTATCACATTTATTATTCTACCAGAAAAAATATTTACAAATGAAAGAGATAATCGTGAGATAACAAATTCTAGTCCTAATATTTTTAACTAAAATATACAAGAATTTCTATACATAATTGTGATTGATGAGTTCTAGAAACTTCTGGACCTTGGATTTCCAGATCATAGTTAGTGAAAAATCTGGAAATCTGAATTTTTTCCGGAGAGCAATCATCTCTGTACTGGTAGACAAAATCACAGCACATTGTCGATGTTAGGAAAAAATATATAAATTTAAAAAAATAATAATAATAATGTTTTGATAAATATTCATTGTTGAAAATGATTTATTTATCAGAACAGTAGAATAAAAAATAATAATTGGGTTACTTTGTCTTCGAGGGCAGCCAAATCTCTCTCAATGCCTTCATGTTTTCTCTGCAGTGTTTGCACACTCACTAGATCTCTACCATAATCATCTGTGGACAAAACTAAGTCTTTCTCTGTTATCCAAGTAATGGTCTCATCAGCATCTCTGAAGAAAAAAATCCATTTTAAACACCACCAGTCACACATGATAGAAAAAAAAATCAAATTTTATGTAACAGAGATACATTCAAACCTCCAAGCAGAAACCACACAATCGCCAACACAGATAGAAGTCAGAAAATTTAGTGACTGGTCTGAAGGACCAGAACAACTTACAATGACTCCACTACGCCAAAGATCGTAGAATAGATGTGAAAAATTAGTTATAACATGTAATTTTACAGTGTGGGAAAAAACTAAAAACATAGCGTGCAAACAGTGACTCCTAAAGATTGCTGCTCAGTGACAGTTGCTAGCTGCTTAAAAAAAGCACATCAGCTTTGGGCTAAATTTCAATTTTATAAGTTACTCAAAACGTATGCTCTTTCAAAAATAAATTCTTTTGCAGTATGGTTACAGAACATTCAAAATCGCAAGGATGGGAGAGTGCTCAAGTTGCCAGAAATTTGTTACACAGCATTCCAATATTCAGCAAGCTCAACAGTTGTGTTCTGACACTGATTTTAGATCAGTTACACTTCCCCAGCTTAAAGGTAGAGCAATTTTAACAGTCACCAAATGATTTGTATAAATAGTGCCCAATGAGAAAAACACAGAAATATGCGAAAGTGTAGACACTATATTAAGTGGTGATCAGCAAAATCAGCTGCTACCCTGACGAGTTTTTGAACAGCACCAATCCCACAGGAATATCTCCCCATAAATTAAAAAAGGTGCCATCATTATGTTCTCTAAAGGTGGAACTGGACTAATTGTCCCAAACCTGAGAAAAAATACAAAAATCAAAGCTCGATGAATTAAGGCTGAATAAGCCAATTAATTTCTATTCCCAGAATACCTCTAATTTCATCAGACATGCTCATTTCTTTTAAGAGAAAGCAGTTCATAGCCTACTCAATAACGACATTACGTTTGAAAAATTTAGTTCTGCAACTCTATTTTTAAAGAAGTTCTTAATCTTTAATAGCATTTGTATTTAGTGTTTGTTGTCAATTAATGTTTAGTTTCTGCAAGTTTTTCTATTAAATGTCATACATTTCAATTTAATTTCCTAATAATATGTCATTTGACAACTTTACAGTGATAACTTACAGTTCTGAAATTTATATTTTTAACAAAGTTGGGAATCCTTAACAGTTTTTGTTTTTTAAAACTATAATTGTTTTGGCTACGCAAAAGTTCTGTTCATGAAAGTTTTTCAAATGCATGTCCCTTATTTCAATTTAAAATATTTTGTTGCAGTAACTTATTGTTTAAAATTTTAACTTCTTTAAAAACGAAAAAAAAATTTTTTTTTGAAGAGATTTTAATAGCTTTAAATTCGTACGATTTTACACTAGAAAATATTTCAAATAGATTTAATTAGGTAGCAAGCAAAATAAACATAAAATTATATAGCAATATTTGGGGGTTGCCTAGCATCAAAGAGCAGGGGAGGGTGCTCACTAATTTTATAGGGCTGCAACTAAATTAATGAGTACATAATTAACCAAAAATCATTCTTCAGACAGGGTTCCCACTCTATGATGAGATTGAAATTCAAGGACTTTCCAGAACTTTTCAAGGACCTCAACAAAATTTTCAAGGACCTAAATCTAAGACCAATTTTAAAAATTATTCTCTTCTATTTTACTAGAAGCAAAAATGCTTGTTGTGGCAATAATTAATTTCAAATATAATACCTAAATGCTTTGCCTATATAGAGAGAAGAGAGTATATGTACTATGGACTAAAATTTATATTTTTTTAAAATCAACCCTACTGGTTTTACATATTAATTCACAAAATCATTTTCAGCACAATCTATAACTAATGGTAATGAGGTGTTAATGGGGAAATTCTTTAATCCTGTGTATTTCCATGTGAAGGCTGCATGAAAGACAGAGCTAAATCTTAGGTATTCCCTATTCCATAACCCCCTCCTCTCCTCTATTAAACATCGTTTCTGAAATTATTCATCCATAATTTACACAACCTTCTCTAAATGTTATGCAGCAACAATTCTTTCTGAAAATAAAAATTAGAAGGAACATATCCCATTTTCACTATGTTTAAAAGCATTATTCGTTATGTGTAATCCACAACTGCCAATGAATATGACCTGGTGGGAATATTTCTCTTTTAATTCACACTGAAGCTTCTAATAGAATTCCCAATTGACATAGGGTCCATCCATGGATAATTGAAGTATTTTAGAGAGCTTTTAACCATCATCCATGCATTTGTAAAAAGAGGACAAAGTATTTTCTGCAGTTCCATGATCCATAAATTGGGAGGTAAGATACTTAGTGCAAAATTTATTATCAATTCCTTACCATAATGACCATCTGCTTAGATTGTAGAGACTCATTTAACGTCTCATCAAAGAGTACAGTGTAGCAATCAACATTCTTCAGCTCATTTATAAGAATCCCTTTGAAGTATAGTGCTAATCCAAAGGAGCCCAAATAGGCTCACTTTGTGGCACTACAAAAAAACTGTCTCGCTATACAGCTATCAGCAAACATTTTGGAGAACAATTTACTAATACCTCCTCAGGAGTTACATGAATAATTATTAGTTATGCACTTCAGACTCCAGAGAATTTCAGCATCAAGCACATTCCTTTTGACCAGATAAGAAGACAATATTATCACTAAACTCGGCCACTAAAGTTTGTTTCACATGGGGCACACGATGTTGAAGGAGTATTTGATGTCTTTGGAAAAAGAGAACTCAGGGCATGAGACTGCTTTTTTGTCTTACCTTTCTTTCATGCCGTGATTTCAGAGCAGATTCTTCCATTTTTGCGATATTGATCTCCTTCATGCATAATCGGCACTTGGCTCTGAACTTCGTTTCGGGCATCGATAAAATCCATTCTTTATAAGCTTGATTATCCATCCATTGGGGATTAAAATAGCACTTCCCAGGCATAACTAGTCTAAACTACATAACACAAATACGAAGCCGTGCCTTTGCGAATATGCTTTACGATAAAGTTTTGAAATGACGCAAACGTAAGGACAAGTGCGGATGGTAAAACGGCAAATTTATTGAAAAATACAAGGTACATATTTTTACGAAATTCAAGAGTATTCCAGTTTCGATAAGAAAAAAGAAGATCTAAGCATATGCAACAGAAGATGAAGTGGAGTCTCGCCCCGAACGCATTGATTGTCTGCTGTGCTCCGCGTGCTTGGCAGACACCAAGACGCTAAGTCCGGTTAGAAACGGTGGCGTTAAGAACCACGTGAGAGAGCTCGGGAACAAAACAGAAAGAACGAGAAAGATCCGTGGGTGTTTTATAAAAAGGGTCGCCGGCAGTATTGGACAAATTCAAGGACCTATCAAGTTTTTCAAGGACCTATCAAGTTTTTCAAGGACCTAAGACGTTTTTCAAGCACTTTCAAGGACCTAAATTTAGCAAAAAAAAATTCAAGGACTTTCAAGGACTCTCAAGGACCGTGGGAACCCTGTCAGAGCTAAAATAATTTATGTATTTCCCAATTATTATAATTAAATGCAGTCTCTTTTTTTTAAAAAAAAAAAATATCGATTTGTGTTAACATTTGAATTGTTAACTTTCTACAGAATTTACAAACAAACATACATAAAAAGAGATACGTTTAAAAAAAACGGTAGAAAGTGAAAAATCACAATAAAAGTTAAAAAAATTTTAAAAATGTAGTCGATAAAATTTTTGGAAACTTTAAGAGACAAAATAAGCTATAGAGTAGAAAATTCTCAAATACTGACTTCCAACAATTCAATTTTTTAAAAAAAGTCAGTATTTACCTATTAAAACGTTGAATTTCGTGTGCCCCAAAGAGCTTTTCTTGTTTCAAAAGTGTCAAAGCTTTTAATCTCTGCCAAGCATCATTCACCTCCTAAAAGAAGTTAAAACAGCAATACAATCAAGAGCAAAACACACACACAAAAAAATTATTAATAATAAAAAAATATCAATATACAAAAAGCAAGAAAAAATAAAATATACAAAAAATATCTTCTTTTAAAAAATTTAATGCCTTTAAATATATAAAAAAAATGCTCTTTAATGAACATTATTCATTGTCTAAATGTATAAAACAAACTTTTTTTTTATGAATCAAAAAAAAAAAAAGTAAACAAAATCAAAGAAATATTTGTAACTGAAATTAAAATTTCAGGCACAATAATTTCTAACTTTGCTAGAATTCAAGAATTGTTTCTTTGTGTCATCTTGAAAGGAAAAAAAAAGCAGAAGAAAGGTTTAATTAATCTACCTCCTTTCTCTTGTTGATAGTTTCTCCTTCAGGATGTCCTTCATTCACTAATTTTTCAGCTTGCTCATTCACTTCCTGCACTCTGAATTCTTGACTTGCCATATCCTATAAAGAATCACAATTTTCATTTAAAAAACTTCTAAATTTAGCAATAGACTTCTGTATAATAAGATCAAATTTAAAAATCAATAACTTAAATTAAATTGTTTACATATTCCTACAAAATGCTACAAAATACTAACGGCAAGGGATTATCCACAAATTCCATCTTATACTATTAAACAAGATTTAATAAAAATGAGACCAGCATTTTAGGGACCACCATCCCCATAAAAGTATGTTTTCGTTCACTATACTATCAAACTTTCTCTATACCAAGTTGATCGTTTTGAGCTTTTTTTTTTGTTGATAAGTACAAAAAGAATTGCTTTAAACTTTTTAAATTTTTAAGATATTCGATTCAATTTTTTTTTATTAGTTGCCAAAAACTATTAACTACAAAATTATGAATTTTTTTTTTAATTTTTCAGTGTTCACAGTATAAAAGAACTAGCTTAAATACTCCTAACTTGTGCAGTTCTTTAAAAAAAAAAAATTACAATTTTAAATCGACACTTTTGTTTAATTCCATTGAATATCTATGAAGTTATAACAAAAAAAAGTAAGCAAAAAAAAATAATTTTTATAAAAATGTGCAAATTTTCAAAAATATTTACTTTAGGTTTTTGAAACTTTATGCAGTAATTAAAAATAACAACTAAAGTAATTCATACAAGTTGCAAGCGTATTGCTTGATTTTCTAGCATAGGCAAAAATATTTTTCTGTTCTCGTAATTTATTGTAAACCTCTGAAAGCTTTAACTTTTATTGATAAGAATGTAAAATCATGTTAACTAAAACAACTCTACAAAACAATCCTTTGGATATTTCTTGAGAAATTAAAAAAAGTCAAAAACTGAATGTGTCTCTTCCATTATTGTAGGGTAGTGTAGAGCATAAAAACTCTCTATTAATCACAAATATTTTAATAAATTCATTAAACTATAAGTTCATTGAATTGATCGTGATTGATCTACTCTTTAAAAAGAAAAAAAAGCCTTTATTTTTTAAGTTTAAAATGAATAATTTCATTAAACTTATAGACAAACGCAGTCATACCAATTTTTCTTACTTTGAAGTAGGAAACTTTTCACGTTTAATGCTTAAGCTTGCCGTCACTTGAAACATAAAAGATATTTCTGAAAAACTTATCGGAAATATACGATTACATCCCCGTGGCAACATTGTCGAAGTACGTTACAGAATACTTGCAGAAAGATTTCTCTCTTGGGAAATAAAAAATTTCATTTTTTTTCTGAAGAAATTTTTAAAAGATTTCATCTTTTTTTCAGTAATTTAAAGTAACAGAAACATTGTGTTTAAAGTATCAGAAAAATGCACTAATTATTTCCTTTTTGAAATTTTGTAAAGCAATACAAAAACTTACAATTTGTAAATAAATTAAACGATGATAAATTAAAATTCATTGAATTCTTTTTAGTAAAAACTGGCGTGAGACAGGGATGTGTTTTATCGGGATTTTTATTTATACTGGTGATAGACTGGATTATGCGAAACAGCTTGAAAGATGAAAAAAGAGCAGACATGCCAACCTGAGAAAATGAAAAAAGAGGAGGCTCCCGTAAGGGAGAGAAAAATGGTCACGCAACAGTTAAACATGCAAAATAAGACACAAAAGTTATAAAAACAACACTTTTGTCTTATGGGAGACTTTATTTAGTACATAATTAATAATTCAAATAGTTATTCATATTGTTAAAATTACATATCAAAATTAAACAACTGTCAATATTAATGTCTATAATGTTAAATAGTAACAAGAAGGAAATTCATTTAATCAACCATAAATTGATTCAAGCTAGTGATCATTTATTTAAAAATAAATAAATGGGCTTAACTATCTGTTATTGTTAAAAAAATATAATAAATAAATGTTTTGGAAACTAAATCAATACCTTTCTTTAAATGAAAAATTAGAATCTTCATTTTTAATTAAAAATATTACAAATCAAAGATCAAAATTTTTAAGGAATTATAAAATAAAAACTAGTAAATAAAATTTTAATTATTATTATGATTGACAGTGGCTGTTTTAGCTCTTTTTAAAAATTCATCATCAAACTTCTGCTGATAACAGGGTTCTGAAATTCTAGATTTCACAGTGATTAAGTTCTCCAAGTTTTTTACTGACATTGAAGATCTAAACTGTGTGTGAGCTTTGGTTACTAAACTGAAAATGCGCTCACACTCAGCATTGCTATGGAGAATTGCCAAAATTGATAGCATAAATTTATACAACACAGCATATTTATTTTTAAATACAACAGATAATTTTGCCCATTTAGAATCCATCCGCTCTTCAGACTGGACACAATCAATAGATTCTAGTTGCAGAGAGCTAAATTGGGACTGCAAACTGTCCAACACTGAATCTTTATCCCCCCCTAAGACTTGCAACAATTGAGGAAATCTATTAATAAAAAATCTAATGCTGGAAAAAGATGTAGTTTCTACATTGTCTAGATTTGCAACTTCTGCATTAATAACGACCTCATCATTATAAGGAAATTTTTGTCGCATGTAGTCACAAGCCTTAACAAAATATTTCCTAACATCGCAATAAAAAGAATCTTTGTCTTTTCCTTTCTAAGTCTCAACAATCTGACTCGAAACATGAGCAGATATGTTGCCTTTATGCATAATTGAAAAATCCACTGAACAAAACGTGTAGAGGGCATAATTCAATCTTTTTTTAGAAGGAATGATTCCCGGAAATTCTTCCGAATAAGCTTGGTTGAAAGAAGTTAAGTATTTCTTATTAACTTTTTTTGCCGCCATAATATATAAGGCAGAAAAATCAACGCTCGCGGATAAAAACAAACTCCGATTCGAAGTTGATGATATTGACTTCTCTTCACAGTACAACGAAAGAGATCCGAAAATAATTTCTCAGCGCATACAGCGAACGCTTTGCTTCCAAAAGCAGCCAATCACAAAGCAGTATTCACAAAGAGAAGCCTGACTCAACAGCTATTCAGCAGACGCAGAAAGGAAAGGCGAAATAGCGCTCTTGATTGGCCAAGACATACGATGAACGTCACCACTTAGGCCACGCCCAGCTATGAACTGCGTCAGAACTGGGCGTGGCCTGAGTGGTGACGCAGTTGAGACGGACATGGATGAAAATTTCGTTCCCTGCGTTAAAATAAGTGAAAAAACCGGAGATTTTCGAGAAAATCCCGGAGGAGGAAATAACTTGCAAAAACCCGGAGTCTCCGGCCAAAAGCCGGAGGGTTGGCACGTCTGAAAGAGGAATAAGGTGGAATTTCACAACTACTTTAGAAGACCTTGATTTTGCTGATGACATCATACTTATTTCATCCAAATGTACAAACCTTCAACTTAAAACAGACAAATTCAACAAATATTCAAATAGTGTAGGTTTATTCATGAACAAGAAGAAAACTAAAGTAATGAGAATAAATCAAAAGAAAAATGACAAAATTAAAATCGAAAATCACGAAATAGATGACATAGAGTCATTTAGCTATTTAGGTTCTATTGTAGATAAAAAAGGTGGAAGTAGTGAAGATATTAGACAGAGAATAATCAAAGCAAGAACATGTTTTAAGGGATTACATAAATTTTGGAGAGAGTCAAATATTGAAATAAAGACAAAAATAGTTGTTTACAAAGCTATTGTTAGAGCAGTACTATTATATGGCGCAGAAACCTGGAAACAGACTAAGATTGAAATACAAAAATTAGAAACCTTTCAAAACAAATGTTTAAGATTTATTTTTAAAATTTTCTGGCCTTACAAAGTATCAAATCAAAATCTATTAAAGAAAGCTAAAATAAAAACAATCGAAGATGAAATTAAAAAACGAAGATGGAGCTGGCTCGGACATATCCTTAGAATGCTCAAAGAAAAAATTTCATCTGTTGCGCTTACATGGGCCCCTGATGGTAAGAGAACAAGAGGAAGACCCAGACTTACCATCCAGCGCATGTTTTTGGGCGAATTAAAAGAATGTGGAATATCTAGCTGGGAGGAAGCAAGATCTATTGCTAAAGACAGGAGGCGTTGGAGGGATATGCTAGAGGCCTTAAGTGCCCAAGGCACATAGAGGATAAGTAAGTAAGTAAATTAAAATTCATACATAACTTAAAAATCGTAAAATCCATGCAGTAACTTCAAAATAAAGATCAACCACAAAATCACGGGAATAGGACTCCTTAGAAAAGAGATACTCAAATAAGTGTGTGTGGCGTTCTTTAAAAAACTTCTAGAGTGAACTATTTTTTAAATTTTTTATATCTAATTTGAAATTCTATCTGAAACCAGTCTGCAAAAACTCTAACGTCCCGCGACAATGTTGCCGCAATTATGCCACAGGGGACACAATCAGAATGATAAATACTGAATCCGACTGAATTGAATATAGACATGCCAATTTGTCAGCATATTTTGAGATATTAATGCAAAATTACACAAAAAGATGCTGAGAGCACAGCAAAAAAGAAAAAAAAAATAGGGAATTCAATAAAAATGCTGCAACATTATGCATCAACCAAACACACAGAATACAAATCAGAGTAATTAAATTATCTATACTTGCTTTTTGAAACTCATCAAACTTTCGTTGCAATACTTCAACATGCTCAAGATCTTGTCCAAATTCATCAGTGGTAACAAAGGCTTCCTGTAAAAACATCAGATGTTTAAAAAGAAATAAATGAAAGGCACGACAAGAAATGTTTCTTTGAACTACTATTTACCTTATCATTAATCCAGAACATAACCTCATCGCACTGGCGTAGAAATTGCACTAGAACTAAAGCCTGTTGCAATTTCAACCCTTTATCTGCAAGCTTAGATAACAACAATTCCCAAAGGCGGTGCAACTCTTCCAGACGATGCTGCAAAAGAACATTTAATAATATGAAACCAAGGTGAAAGAAAATTACTACTTCAACAAACAATAAAACAAGACTTATTTTAATCAAATTTTAAATAAAACTTATTTCAACAGAAAGTTTGCATTCTTAATTTCAGAGTCATTATCAAGAAAAAGTCAACACTATGGAATTATGCTATAAAAATGTTGAAAATATATAATTTTTTTAAAAAATTTATTAAAAAAAAATGTTTTTAGAGCTTTTTGGAAAATTTCAAGAATTATTTATTGTGAAATAACAACTTTCACAACTTAAATTTTTTCTCTTACATAAACACCATATACTTATTAACAGTTAAAAAAAATTCAATAAAAAGAGTCTTGTTTTTAAAAAATGAAAAGTGATTTGTAATTACAAAATAATTCAAGATTTTTTTATAGCACAAAATTAGTTTCTTCACCTCAATGATGTTAAATGTGATTTTAAAAATATGCAAATATATATATATATATAAATGTTTCATCTTCATATTGAACTTTATACCCACAAAATATTTTCAAAAAAAATCTGCAACATGATTGTAACTGGCAACAACTATTGGTTGATTTTACTTGAAATGAGCCATATACATATTTAAAAATAAATGCATTCATTTTTATTATGAGCTTCGTAAATTTACTTAACCTCGTAAAAAACAAATAAATAAATTCCTTATTAAGAGTCGTAATATTTTATTTTTTCATTGAACATATACCTGCAACTGTTCAGGTATAAATAAATCCAATTTTTACTGGGTGCCTAAAATTAACCTGGTAATATATTCAGTACATTTTCCTGACAAAATTTTAGGACCCAGTACATTTTTATTCATGAATGTAATAAACATTCTAGACAAAAATTTTCTGAAAAATTAGTTACAACAAAAACAGATTTTTTTTTTTTGCTTTAACTAGGTTAGACAGATACTTTTTTAGACATTAACTTGACATTTACAGCCAATCAAGAAAAATGTAGATTAAAAAAATTAACATAGACAAGTAATAAAACAAATTTCAAAATATTTAGGGGTCTGTCTGGGTTTTTCTGAGAGGTACCTATTTTGTGAAAATTTAGACATAATTTGTGAAAATTAAGAATTATATTAAAATATCAACACAAAAATATGGTAAAAATATGGATTTATCGCCTCTTACGGGATACAAAAGTAAAATTTCAAGAAAAAGTATTTAGTGAAATTTCCTTAAGTTGAATTTATGAAGATGCCGCTAAACAGTAGTAAATTTGCCCTAGACAGACCCTTGATATTATAAATTTATTTTTAATTATAACAAAATAAAATTGCTCTATTGCCCTGGCTTAATGGAATAGAATAAATTAAATCACAAATCTCACAAAAAAAAAACTTTCTGTTTAATTTATTATTTTAGTATACTATACAGAAAAAAAAAAAAAAAAGTCAAATTTTCTTTCAAAAGCAACAAATAGAAAAATTAAATAACAGATGTATGTAAAAATAAAGATATCAATAATGAAAAAAATAGACAAAATAAGTAATTACTTTAATGACATCTGATGCAAAATGATTTTGATTGATAAGTTCAGAACCAGTGTTGTCCAAGGCAACAATAGCGTTACTATGAGCAGCAACTTCAGCTTCAAATGCTTGGTGTTTTTGAATTTTAGCCTGTGAAATAGAAGGGAAAAAAATTTATCAAGCTAAAATTAATATAATACAAATTTATATGAAGATTGATCAATTAAACATAGTTGGAATTAATTTGTTTTCCAAGTGAGTCGATTAGAAAAATTTCATAACATTGACAATATTTATATTCTTATAAAATTTTATACTTGTGGAACAAATTTAATACTTTAGAAAAAAGTCAAGTACTGGCAAAATACTAAAATAAAAGACATAAATAAGCAAAATATTGAGGTAAAAGGTATGACACCATACCTGCCAACATTGGAGAAATAAAATAACGGATATACAGACATTGATATAGTTTTCAAATATTAATTCATTAACTAAATTTAATTAATTTTAGCTTAATAAGGGAGAAAAAAATTTTATTAATTTAATAAAAAGTAATTAAAATAAAAATTTTCTTTACTGACCTAAGTAGGAATCGACTTCAAATTTTTTTTATTTTTAATATAACTTGTTTCCTTTTAATATTACTTTTATTTCAAACTCGATAGTTTCCAAAGGGTCTTTGAGACAACTTAAATTTTACGATACAAATTCTCCAACAAATTTAATACTGAGAAATAGGAATTAGTTTTTAAAAGAAGTTGTAAGTAACAAATCTACTAAAAGATATTTTTTACTTGAGACAGAAGACACTTTGGTATATGTGAAGAGATGAGTGAAAATCTATAGAAACTAAGTAAAATTTCTTAGTTACTAGTGCTTCAATTTTTTTTTTCATTTCTAATACTGCTATTATCAAAGTAGTTATAATAGCCACTTGAGGTGCAAACTTTCAATTTTTTTAAAAATTCATTATGAAAAAGTTATAGCTAATTTAAAATGGTTTATTTTCTTATTTTAGAAAAATAAAAATAATCTTATTTAATGTCAGTTGAAATAAATATTTATAATGCATCAACAATGATTTTTTTCTTAATTTACAAAAACTATCATTTATTACATTCAAAATAATTTTCGTTTCTTCTATTCTCACAAACAGAGCCTGACTAAAGCAGGGACATGCAAGGCAGTTGCCCCAAGCCCCCCTAAATTGAGGGTTTCTTCTTTATTGAACTTTTTTTAAATATCAGTACTGAATAAAATCCGCCAGTTTATGTTAGCTTCATCATTACGTCATGGTATGAACACAAAATATTATTTCGTAAATCTATGGCTTTCTAGGACGGAATTCAGCTAAATTTTTGCAATCACAGTGGAGAAACTTGCGAATTAAAACTCTGTGCTTTTACATATCGCAAAATACTATATGTTTATAAAAATACGGGTTTCTGATTGGCTAATTGAGCTATCGTAATTGCTAATAATTTAGCTGAATTCCACTTTAATTTCAGCAAGGATATGAATTTTTGGCAGCTAGATGACAAAGTTAACAATCAGGAAGCTGCATTTGCATGATGGACATAGAATTGTCAGAAAATCAATAAAATGGACAGAACGATGTTTCGTCTGACGGAGTATGAAAGGGGACTTTATAGCTATTTTAGATTCTAGTGATTTTTCTTGTCATACATCTATAATGAGGTGAAAAATTTAAATACCACCATAAATTTCGGTTCTCCATTTCTGAAGTAGAGGAGAGCCCAAAAAGAAGTTTTTGCCCCATATCCCAATTAGGGTAAGTCAGGCCCTACTCACAAAATTGTAAAAATTTGTTATAAAAAGAACAAGAGCATAAACTTTAGTTCTTAAGAAACATTTACAAGCATCTTGTACTTATTCAGGGGAAATTGTGAGCCCAAGTCAAAATTCTTGAAAATTTCTTGAGTTAATAAAATAAAAAACAATTTAAATTGAAAAAATTTTAAATAAGTTTTTTTCTTCCTTTTTCTCAATATTTCTTAGTTTACTTAAAATTTTACACATACCTACACCATTCACATATACCTATGGTGACCTGGAGAAGTAATTAAAATTTAAAAATATGTCTTTCTTTCTTGAGTTTATGATTATAACAACTATTTACTGATAAAAAAATGAATAATAATCATGAATATAAGCTTATAAAGTATCTTTCTGGCTCTCCCTTACTAACAAATAATACAAACTGTGTTTTTAAGTTCCACCTTTGAAAAATTTGATTTCTGGAAACTTCTGTGATCAATGATTTTTTGAAACGTCTGGACCTTCGATGTCTGGAAACTTCCGGATCACTGTTAGCAAAAAATACAGAATTTTTCCGGAGCACAATCAGCCCTGCTTATTAAAAAAAATTATAATAAACAGCTAAAAAAAAACTGCATTAAAAACTCAATACATGCCTGCAAATTTGTAGGATCTTTATAGCTTTCATCAGAAGCTGCCTGCAATTTTTCATTTATCCATGATTCCAGCTCATCGGCATCTCGTTTAAAATACTGAAACCTTCTGGAGTCTTCTAATCTTTCTCTCTTATGCCTTGCTTCGATTTTGAATTCAGAATAGCGAGAGAGAACTTGTTCACGTCGATCCTGAATATCATCAACACTCTCCAAAATCTTAATTTCTCTCGGTTGAAGGTCCATATTGGACACTGAAAAGAAATATAAAATATTTTTAATACTCAATTTAATTGCTATGGTAATAAAAAAAAAAACAATAAATAACACTTAGCAAGTAGTGTTTAAAGCCAAAGATTAGAAACAATGATACTGCATTTGGGTTATAAAAACCGAATATACCTATTGCCAGACAATAGCAGTATTCATAAGGTTGGCACAGAAAAAAAATGAACGAAATTATTGCTTTTAGTCGCCTAAAGCATGAAATTAGTCGCCAAAATTTATGAAAATAGTTGCCTAAATAAGAACAAAAATTTCTTAAAAATATGACAAATTTTATTAAATGACTTAATTGGCATATACCACCATGATCAATTTAGTCAAGTTGGTGGCAAATATGGTAATTTTTATATTGACGTTAGTGTTCTAGCACTAAATTTTTATATGAAATGAGAAAAAAAAATTTATATTTGCAGAAACTTTTAATTACCAGAATTCATTCAAAAATATAATGTTTCATTAAAAAAAAAAAAAAAAACATACTTGTAAAAATTTTTTCCCTTTTATCAATAATTGATTTAGAAAATATTATATTGTTTTAAAAATTAGTTTCTTTTTTTAAAATCATGCGGAATTTCGAAGCAATAACCATTGAAAAGGCGATCTAGAAACGAAATAGACTTACAATGGAAGGTGTGCAAATTGAATGCATTAAAAAGTGATGACTCAAATTTGCAATTCAAAATTTTAACCATATTTTATTTTTAAAAAATTCAGTGTGTTGAGAAGCTAGCAGGGGTGTTCAACATAATATGTACATAAAAAACATCGCTATGAGTACAGAAAAGTCTCCCAATAGTGATCCTTTACCTGGAAATAGTTGCTTTTTTAGTCTTTTCAGACATAAAAAGTTACCATAGTCGCATCATGCCGCAAATAGTTGCATTTTAGTTGCTGATGGAAACCCTGTATTCTGGGCAGGGATTCAAAACAAACCACCTTGGTGACATACCATCCACTATTTTAAATTTTAGTATTTTGAAGGCACTTTTAAAGGGCTAATAGTACTATCAAAGGGAAATTAATTTATAACTACTATATCATTGTATTGTATCTGAATTATTTTCATAGAATATTTTCTTTTTTATATAATTGTAATAAAATTAGTAATTACATTTAATATTTAAGAAAAGAGAGTAAGAAAAGAGAGAGAGTAAAGAGAAGTAATTCAATTGGAAGGATTCAATTAATTTTCAAATTGTAATAAAAATTGATGGTTTGAGGTTTTATAAATTTGACAAGGGTTTTTTAACCAGACTTTATTCATCATAACCTGGTCAACCAGATTTAAGTAAGTGGATGTAGGAGTAGCTTATTATGAATAATTTAAATTAACTCTCTTTTTTTTTCTCTTTTGACGAATTAATTACGATCCATTATTATGTTACCTAATGACATTAATTTTGAACAATTTGGTGTTCGAACGAGCTAGCTATATATACAATTTTCAATTGACATAAAAAATAATAAATAACTATAACAAAGCTAATGATGCCGAAATACACATAAAAAAAATATAAGCATTGTGACAATTCATTAAAATGAAAATAAAATTCCTCAGACCGTGTAATTAAAGAAAAGGTCACTTTAAACTAATAAATTGGTGAAAGATAGATTTAAAAATATATTTGAAGTTGAGAAAATCTTATGACATTCCAATCTAACCAACTAAAGATAATTACCTCATCATACAATTACCAAAATAAACATAATACCTACTACAAACAATTTTTAGATATTTCAGATTCGGATACTTTTATAATTGAGATGCATAATAAAGAACATTTTTTTTTTAAAAAAGATGCTTATTTATTATTTATAAACAACAAGATTATTTAAATTTAGCTATTTATTTTCTATAAAGTGCTCATATCATATATTCCAGGAAGCCCTAGAAAGAAAACCGGTAATCAAGAAAAAAAAGAAACAAATTTTTTTTTCAAAATAAGCATAATGCAGTCAATATGAAGAAAAAAAAAAGATTCATAAAAGCGAAGCAGTTTTACCTATATTTATAAGGCAATAATATAATTATGGCATTAACCAACGCCCAATTTCGTCAACTCAGTTTCGGAAACTAAATTGAAGACCGGAAGCGGAAGAAGAATCGGTGTTGCCAAAAATAAACATGCAATCATCGTAGGCGGCTTACATCTATATGACGCAGACTAGTTCGAATCTCTTTTGTTGTTGCTGTAGAGCTCTTTTTTACAGTGCTAAATCAGGTCTATGAAATCATTTCTTTAAACCTTCATCAAACCATTTCTCTCTATCTAGTAGTGATTACCACCATACAGGTAGGTAGGTTTTACTAACGTTGCACTAGAGCTGCACAATGGGCTATTGTCGACGGTTTGGGAAACATCCATGAGGATGACATGCCATCGCAATTTTGATCTTCAGCAGAAGGGATGACTCCCCTGCTTTTGCAGCTCACCGATCTGCGTGTAAAGTTGTGCACTTTATGGTAGAACAACCTAGCGATTGACGATACCACACACCCTTGGTCCCAACGCAGGATGATCAAAGTGGTCATCCGCCCTCTTACTAATCGCAGCCAGTGATACTTGACTTCGGTGTTCTACTGGAACCCAATTCTTTGAGGTCATTCCACCGCTGTTTGCATCACTAGACTGTTATGTAAAGCCTCTCTGGCTGAGCTGCTAAACGCTGTTCAAAGAGTAGAGGTAGCTGGTTCGAATCCCGTTGTTACCTTGAATGTACCTTGGTGCTGTAACTCTCTGCATTGTGCTATCTTTCCTTCGTTTTGACATAGGTTTTAAGCCTAAATTGAACATATATAAAAAGCCTTCAAATGCATGTAATTCCAGTAAACAATAAAGACTGTTTGTGGCTGCCACTCTGTCTAGTGATTACCTATCTTTAATCCATGCGAGCTACAAGAGCATTTATGAAGTAGGGCGCTGCAAAATGGACTACAACTGTTACTCACGAATAATAAACAATCGTTGAGAAATTGTGAGTTCTACCTTTTAAGTTGTTTATTTTTTTTACTAATTAAATCTATAATGACATACATTCGTTCTTTTACATGTAACGATTTGTTTCATTTCAACAATGTGTGAGTAAACTATTTATCCAAATTAAATTTGATGTTGAAAATTAAATTGAACTTGAAAGTTATGTTTGGTTATATGAATGTTTTAATTCTTACTTGCATTCAGTTTACTAAATAACAAACATGAAACGATCTAATGTGCGAAAAAATTCTCCAAACGTATAATTATAATAAATTTAAAAGTATATTTTTACAGTGGTGGCTATGAGGAGATACCTGGGGAATATTTCCGTTTCCAGTTCTGCTCCAAAATAATCACCAAATCGTGGCGACGTCTGAGCAGTGGCCCAGCAAAAACTTAAATTTCTACTTATTTTTAAAATTTTTCCAATTTGTTGATCTTTGTGATATTTTTCTTAGTTTCTAGCAGGTCACTGCCCGGAAGTTGCTAAGACTTAGCGGTTATTCTGTCACAGAATTCAATGCGGAAATCTCCCTGAATATGCCATGTGAGAAAAAGACTAGTTCCATGTCCAGAGGCTCTCTTTTCCCTTCTTCTCCTCTTCTTAGATGTATAGGAATGTATTACAATATATCAGATTTCATGATATTTTAAGCATTTTAGTTGTCGAAAGTATATTTAAAATTTCCAGGATTCTTGCTTTAAGCACTTTGTCTAGAGCAGTTTTGAGTTCCATGTAGTTTGCAAGCTTAAAGAATTTCAAGCCAGAAACTAACACACTTCTTTCTCTAATGGCAGCCCACTCACAAATCGTGAAAGTATGTGTTGCCACTGCTTAGTGTTGCCTTTGGTAAAGAGTTCTACTTTGTTCCACCTGTAGTCCTTTTAACCACCAGTTGTCATCAAGCTTTTGAGAAAATCAGACAGAGACTAGCAAGATACTTGAAGTAAATATCATAGAATATTGTATTGGATATCTATATTCCAGGAACAAATTTAAAATTACCAGACTTATTAAATTCGGTAAGGACAGTTAAAAAAAAATAATAATAATAATGGACTGAATCTTGATTGTTTAAAGGGGATCTCAAATATGCTAATTAAAGTGTGCAAAAACATACTTCTGAAAAAACATATTTTTATCAGTAGGTTCCTGACCCTAAAAATATGTTTGAAGGTAGTTACAATCTGGGAAATATGGTCAGAAAAGCGGTCCAAAGTTTGGATTTCTAGATGTTAATTTATTTTTTTTTTTTTTTTGTTATGCCTCGCGAAGTTATTGAAAAATTTTTGCTCACAATTGTAAAATTTGTTTATCCAAAGGTTTCTCTATGCATGAAAAAAATTTAATAATTAATAGTTATTTTTTGTTTTATTGAAGAATAGTTGAAGAGAATTATGACTTTTACCTTTTTTTCGCATAGCATTGAAATGATTTTGTAAGAGCCTCCCACTAATTTAATAGACGTGTATATAACTTCTATCTGAGCAATGTTCTCAATGTTTTATTTTGTAATCGCAAAAAGGTTCTGCTCACCATCGCTCAGTAACCCCTAAAAATTCTAACGCAGATCCTTTCAAATGAGCTTCTCATTCTTTTTCTTCTTAGCTTCATTTAAAATTTCAATTTCTATGTCCTGATGTTTTTTTTAACATTTTATTTTAATTAAATTAAAGACTGCGCCCTCTATTACTTATTGCTTCTGAATCTTTGGACCTTTGCAATTTTATTACTCCATGTATGAATTTTCATAAATATGTCAAACTGTGAAAATTTATAGGAGGTCTTAGCAACTTCCTGTCATGGCGCCCATGGTGGCACCAATTTCTTTTTTGCTCTAAAATTTCTAACTTTTGTTGGGTATTAATGTTTTTTTTTTTTATTATTATTTTAATTTATTTTTCACCAAATGCATATTTATATATTTATTATTATATATATTAATAAATTTATTGCATTTTTGTTCTCTTTGCAGGAATTTAGATCCTTTGACAGAGACAGTATCCTTTAAAAAAAAAAGAAATAATTTTTTGGACAGTGTTTGCTACATCTACAAGCAACAATTCAGGTCTATTTGAACATTGTAATTCAAAATTCAAGGTGTCTGAAAATCTGCAAAATCTTCAGGAAAAGTGAAAATTACTTTAAGGAAACCTTAAAATTTGTCTTGAAAATAATGTAATATTTCTATTGACTCAGACTTCCTTAAAATAATTATTTGTGCTTCTTCTAACTAATAAGATATGTAAAGAAATAGTATGCTGTCTCGTTACATATATATAAATATAGATTAAAAAATGTAATAGTATGGAAGAGTTTTCATTATTTTGTCCAACCCCTGTATATATATATATATATATATATATATATATATATATATATATATATATATATATATATATATATATATATATATATATATAATATATATATATATATAATATATATATATATATATATATATATACATACAGGGGTTGGACAAAATAATGGAAACTCTTCTATACTATTAAAAAAAAAATTTCCAATCAGAATTTTGTCCAACACCTTGAAAAAGACTTTTCTGATTATCCCTAGATAATTAAATGTACATCAGTATGAATCTGTAACATTTGACTAGTAGACTATGAATTATAAACAATATTTTTATATTTTGTTTATTTATTTCAAACAAATTAGCTTTACTTAAAAAAAAGAGTATTGTAATATTTAAATTCAAAATATAGAGAATATGGAAGAAATTATTGTTTGTACTCTTGTCAGGTGTTAAAAGTGAGCTCTTCCCTAAAAGTCATGTTCTAAGCCATTTTGTAATTCTGTGTTTTTTAGATATACAGAAGATACAAATTCTGTGTTTTGTTTGCCTTGCTTTTAATCGTATCTTATGTGATCGTGTTAACAATTGCAGTTAACGATTGCAGCAAATCTCAAAAAATAACAAGTGTGCAGTTGTGCTTATTACTTATGAGTAACTCATTTTACTTATTTTAAAGATAATGTGAGAGCATCTCAATTCCGCAAAACTGGCAGGAATCAGTCGTTTATTAGGCAAATGTTTGGCCATCTAAGCTGAGAAAGATAACACACTTGTATTACCAGTTAACTGTAATATTTGAACTTATTTAGTTGCCACCTTTTTGTTTGAAACAAAAAATAGCGTTAATAAAATTTGTAATATCATTCCTGCGATGCTACAATAAACATTACATATTTCCTAGCTTTTAAAATTTCTTAAACTTTTTTTTTTTAATCATTCTTCATTTTTAATCATTCTTCACCAAATTTTAATTAAATTAAATCAATTATTTAATTTTTATTAAAATTTATAAAAAGCGAACATAAAATATTTTATTCTTATCTTATTGATCCATGTAATGGATAACTTTTTATTTCAATACTAATGTAGACTCATTAATTCACTGTCGCGCCTAATCAAAAGCAAAAATCTATTCATAACTTTTTAACTCTTTACTTCTTACCACAAAAATGTTTCAGTTACATACATGGTTATATAAATCCTCAGTCCTATTTGCTTTTCGCCAAATAATTTTCCAACTTAATATTGACTTTGGAGTGTTGGCTTTAATTTTGGCTGTGTTATTTTTTAATAAATCACTAACCAGGTATCTCTTCCCATGATTCTAACTGTCTGTTGGGTACAATTGAATTACTTTTCAATTTAGCTTTTGATTAGGCAGGTCATAGGGGATTTATCTCCCATAGCCTGTCCTTTTTAATATTATGCAAAATTTATTTAACTTAGAAAGTCTTATGGATAAAATTATAATTTGTATCCAGAGTTTTACAAATACTACTAAATAAAAATTTTATTGTAATTATGATCAAGTTTTCATCTTCGACTGTCATTTTTCATTATCCTGTTTTTCATCACAATCTTAGTCAATTATAACTCTAACTGCACTTAATTTTATCTTTATAATTCCTTAATTGATTGTTTTGCAGTCAGAGATGTGTTATACTCAATGTATTTATTCAGTCAGTATTTTTGAAGTAATTTATAATGTAAACCTTTTGAAAGGCATTATAAAATGCTTAAATTTGAAGTGTTCTCTTAATCAGAGTATTTATTTCCCGTTAGTATTATCAGCTAGATTACCTTAACAGAGTTTCAAGTATGGACTTTCATTCTATTTACAATACTTAGCTCATTGGCCTGAATATTTTCAAGTTGCTGAATCCCCAAATGGAAACATCATGGGTTATAGTGAGTATAAAAATGTTTAACAAGAACTAATAGAAGAAACTCTAATAGTCTCAAAATTACAATCTAAAATATATTTAAAATTGTGATTTTTAAATGCTTTAAGTTTAATTTATTTCAGAAAAGTTTTGTTTTTGCTTGCTATTTTTGATGAATTTTTTTAACACCAAGTTTAACGATAGTTGATAATAATTCTGTGTTCGTTTTAGACTTGTTTTCATCGAGTTATAGATGCAAAAAAGTATTAAACTGAACTAAATTAAAGTATTTTTCATCTTTCTGCTATACTGTTTTATTAAATGTTTTAAGGAAATAATATTTTACAAACATACTTATTTAATGCCATTGATACTTATATTAATGCTTATAATAGGCACTATTGGTTTTGTGTTAATAGGCTCTCTGATAAAAGGTACCCAAGATATTCATCTAAGAACTGATATAGCTACTGTATTAAGGAGTTCAAAACCTATAATTTTAGATGCCCCTTATATTATTTAGTAAAAAAACAGTTAATATATAAAGAATTTATTATTGCCATCAAGACAAGAAACAACTACAATAAGACATCACAATATAAATATATATGCCTACAGAATTTGAATGGAAAACTGAATTCTGCATTTTTAGTTTCATTGTTTTTTATTAAATCTATTTTAAAGACAACAGTTCTGCATCTAATTATATAATTAGCCTATAAGTTCTTAATTTTGTATCATCGTTTAAAGGAAATCTTGTTGTGGGCGAAATAATTATGAGCAATTTATAATTGTTTTTACAGGTAGAAAACATGTTTTTTATTCTCTCTAAGATAGGGTTGCCACTCCACAGGGAGAACAGGGAATTTAAAAAAAAACACCTAAAATAACAGGAAAAACGAAGGGAATTTGAAGTTTTTCTTTAGAAACTGGGAAAATACAGGGAATTTTGTTTCAGGGGAAAAAATGGTGTCCACTCAAAGCACGATCTATGGAATATATAAAGTTGATATTTCAGCTATACCAAACTATTTCATTTGCTATAGCACTATTTAAGTATGTTCAGCTCTTTCTTTATTAGTGTTTCCAGCATTTAAAACTAGTATAGTTAGCCCAATATAGCTCATACAAGAGTACAGTAATTCATTCTTCTTAGTACATTGTGTATGATGCATACAGGGAATTTTTTTTTTCAGATTTCAGTGGCAACCCTGTGAAACTTAGATTTTTTCTCTTTGACTAAAACCTTGCTTTATGTATTTACTATTTGTAAAGTGTTTTTGTTCTTGTCAGTTATTTTATATTTTGATTCATGACACTTTTCATTTATTTTGTCTCTCACTGTTGTTTGTTAGTTATGGGGAAGGCTGAAGGTCATGGGGAAAACTGGCATGGGCACGTAACCGCCCTGTCAGTTGCACCTGAATACAGAAGATTGGGACTAGCAGCTTCCCTCATGGCGTCCCTCGAAGATATCTCCGAAAAGTAAGTTTCTCTGATATTTTGAAGAAATGCAATGAATCCTTTGTTAAAACAAAGCTTAAAACCAAATAATTCTCCCCTAAAGTGAGATGCCTTCTCTAGAAGGACATGTTAACTGAAAAAACTAATTCTCATAGCTGCCAACAGTACTGGATTTTTCCAGTTTCTACTGGTTTAATAAAAATTCTCCTGGTTTTTGTAAATTTTAAAAAAATCCCTAAAATGGATTAAGTTTCCTAAAAAATTTTTGCATAGATTATTGCTTACTTGAAAATTAAAATAAGTATTATAAATAATAAATCTAGCCTCATTTATAAAAATTAGTTTAAAACTTTTTTTGTCCTAAAATGTTCTGTTTATTTTTATTCAGAACTACTTTTTTGAATTAATTTAAAAATCTTTTAACTGTCTTTGATGAATTAAATGCCTATTACTATTCAAAATTATCAGTAAACGTAATACATAACATTTCAAATTCATTTAATGTCCATCATAACTGGAAAATATTGCAGTTTTAATTATGAATTTTATTCATTGGGCATTATGAGTTATGCATAGAGCATTATGAATGATGAATTTTAAGGATTTTTATAATCCCTAAAATTCCCTATGCATTGAATTTTTTGTACATTATACAATAGTTATCATTAAATTTATATTTCGTAAAATCTACTGGATTTTTTCCTATCCATGTTGCCAGCTATGAATGCTGTAAGCTGTTTTAATGAAATTAATCTGATGATTAAATTAATGCGTAATTGGAAATTTTTATATTATTTATATAGGCTTAATATAATTATAATGATTGACTTTTAAAGAAGTTGGTACAAATATATTTATAAGTACAACTTACATAACTTGAATACTATGTTTTTCATCACAAAGGAGAAAAAAGGTTTAATAAAAGTTTTTTTTTAAATGGCGTCAGCTCTCCAGATCCTAGTGATGCATTTTTATCTAATTTGTCATTTTACCTCTATGTTCATAATTTTTTGAGAGTTAGTATCTTCATTTCTCAATTACCTGTAGAACTATTGTTAGAAACTCTTGAGTTTCTGGTGAATGGTTCTTTTTTCAATTCATAATATGAAACATTGCTTTGAAATGTAGTGGTGTTAGAAATTAAGAGAATTTGCAGACTTGGTCGATTATTTCTAGAACTTCTGAACCAATTTTAGTGAAATTTGATATGTACATTGATACAATGCAAAACAAATAACTATTCAACAATTGTAATAGGCGTGCATTATTGTGTGTAACACTCCTTGGAGTTGTAAGGTATAAAACAGCGGTTGCAGAAGAAACAACAAAAAAATGGGTTAATGGATAGTCCCCTATTAACCCATTTTTTTTACAGACCTTCCAGCGTGATTTCATACTTGAAATTAGGCAGTTTATCATTTCCTGTAGCAATTGGTCCCACTTGTTAAGCAATGATGTTTTCATTCTCCGGAAGGTTCTCAGAGAGGGATAGTCCTCACCATAGCATCCCAGACATACTCCATAGGATTGAGGTCTGGAGATTTGGCTGGCCTATCCATCTGGCGAATATACGCAACTTCATGTATGTCTAAGATTTTAGTATTAATGTGTTTAGTGCACCAAAGTTATTATCACACATTCTTAACTGATATGGTGCATTACTGCATATATTGTTATTTGTTGCTTTGGAAAGTCTGAAATTTTTTTCCTGGAAATTGAATATGAACCCTATTGGACCTTTTTATTTTTATGGATTATATTCATGCTGTAAGTTTTTGTCTTTTCACCCGAGATTTTTAATGTTGCTTCACTTGAAAATGCCCAGTTGTGTTTTTCTTTTCTTTTTTCTTATTTTATTTCAATAGATAACTACTTGAGCCTTGGTGGTTCAGGAGATAGGGCGTTCGCATTCCAATGGGGTGATCCAAGTTTGAATCCTAGTGATGGCTGGTTAATACAAATTCCGCACCCGTCTCGCGCCAGCCACAGTGTTGACGTAAAATATCCTCAGTGATAGACGGATAATGGGTTAGAATTACCTTGCCATCAGGCTAACCGTGCGAGGTTTTCATGGTTTTCCTCTCCAAGTTAACGCAAATGCTGGTTAGTTCCATCAAAAAGTCCTCCACAAAGGCAAGATTACTTAATCCAAGAGTTTCCCAGTCTTCTGGATTGGGTTTAAAATTACAAGGCTAAGAAGTTGAAAATTAGTAGGCGTAAACCCAAAAATTGAGTCCTCTGTTCTATGATGATTATAAAATAAAATAGATAATTACTATTAAACAGCCAATTATTAGATGCTTTAAGGTTTCTGTCCCTTAGATAAAATTCCTTTATTATTTCAACTGAATTAAGTTTTGCTCTTTCTGGAATATACTAACATTTCACATGAACTGATTCACTTCAATTTCTGAACCTTCAGTTTTAAAAATTAACACAATTGGGAAGAGGTTCCATTCTTAAAATTGCATATATATATATATATATATATATTTATTGTGATATATAATGAACTTGCGAGACTTTCTGTACTCATTATTAATTCTTTAAAAAGAAAGATCAAAATATAAAAAGGAAAACAAATTCAGCATAGCGACAGGAAATTTGATGTAATGTTTAGCTAATATTAAGAAACTTGATGGTTCTAATATATTTCAATCAATCTTGCTTTGTGTTGCAGGAAAAAGGCTTATTTTGTGGATCTCTTCGTTCGAGTGTCTAATAAAGTAGCTGTAGATATGTACAAGCAACTTGGTTACAGTGTTTATAGAAGAGTGTTAGAATATTATTCGGGAGATCCTGATGAAGATGCTTTTGGTAAGAATTTTTACTCACATTTTTTAATTTAAGAAAAAAGATTTGTAAGTCTCGTACATTTTAGTTATTTGATGCGCAGTTTCTAATCTCAGGTTATAAAACATCTTAAAATATTACAAAATACCTGCTTAATGAAAATTTTACCTACTGGAGCATTTTTCCGAGTGCATATTAATAAAAACATATAAATGTATAGTGCACAAAAAAAAAACTCACCCTGAATTACTTTTGATCTGATGATTGGATCTTCATGTTTTAGGCCTCAATCTTGATGGTTCTAATTTATTAGCAGGGACACTATTTTAAGCTGAAAAATCAGGCACAAAAGCATATTTTCTCTGAATAAACGCACCTTTTTTCGACAGATTCAGATTTCTGACCTTCAAAATATAAAGAGTAGCCACAATCCGAACCCAGGAAGTATTGTCTGTATAGTTTGAACAGGAGAGCGATTATTTTATTTAGTAATAGCAAAAAAATTTTTGAACTGTATGGTATACATTTTTTTACATCATTTTAAAAAATTTAATTGTATGTACATGGCAAAACTCAAAATTTGTGCAAAATTGGCCTAATAGTTCCTAAGAAATAGAATTTTAAAAAGGTAGTTTATTGAATACTAGGCAAAGCGGATAAGTAAAAGCAGGATAGTGTACTAGGCAGGAAACTCTGTTGTTAAGCACTAGCTCTTTTTTTCCCAAGTGACAAAAAATAGAAAAATAATTTTGAAACAAGGGCCAAAGTAACTTTTTTTTGTTGAAAATATGGAAAAATTATTCCTAGCTACTTACCTACCAAGTTTCCTATTTTTTAAAGAAAACTTCCGTATTTGAGACTATCTCCTGTTTGTCCGTATATTCTCTAATTTCTCCGTATTAGTTTATGATAAAAAAATTTTTTTAAAAATTTGGCGATGAAATATCCACTGATGGCAAAAATACTTCTCTTATTCCTCAACAAATAGTGCTATTGCAGTCTACTGCATTACATTGATTGTTAATAGTTTAAGTAATTATAAATAATGGTTTAAAAAAATCTGCTTTAGATATATATACATATTTTTTTCTTCACGAAATTTAAGTGCTTATATTATTTCCAATTTTGAATTTCTCTTTTTGACTTACATGATTATGCATGATGTATCAAAACTTTACCCGTAGCCTAAAAAAATTTCAATAGTAGAATCTTCGTTATTTTATTTCTCCAATGTTGACAGATATATAACTATTAAAAAAAAATGGGAAATTACTTGAACACTAAGACTAGGTTTAAAATGAAAAATTTTACTCAGAATGTATTGAATAATTAATTTGACTTTGTACCAAATACTAATTCCAACTTTTTACTTAACTGTACTATTAACCGACTTTTGACTGCAATATATTTATAATTATAATATTTTTTTTGCATCATTTTTTATTTCTAAGAGAAAATTATGGTGATTAAATATTGAAGAATTTTTCTAAAAGTATAAAATTTTTTTGTGTTTTTGTCTTATATGTGTCTTTTTTTTTATTAGATATGAGAAAAGCCATGTCTAGAGATGTAAATAAAAAATCTATCGTTCCTCAGACACATCCTGTGAGACCCGAAGACATAGAATGAATTGAATTTTTTTCCCTTGCTGCTCCATTACTCATGTCATAGTTTGTATCAAACTATTCTAATGCAGCTTTTCAAAATTATATCAATTACTCTAACTTCAATAAAAATGAATTGTTAAATGGGTTTTTTTTTTCATTCAATTTACACTCTTAATTTGTGATAAGATTATTGCAAAACCATGGTATGCAGCATAAGTACTTAAAGGTGCTTATCTTCGGTTTTAAAAGCCCATAAAGCAGAGTTTGCATGGTTTAAACCAAATGGTTTTTTCCTCAAAAAACCATTTGGTTTTTCCCCTAAGAATAATTTAAAATTGCATTTTTATTTATTTATTTATAATTATATTTTTCAAATTGTTTGATGTTGTAAATAACTTCAACTTTCAACCAAGCAACTCAACTCATTTCAGCAGCATACCTACTTTTGTTTTGTGCATATGTAGAATTGATTAATGTTAATATTTAAGAACAAAAATGTCCAACTCTGGTGGTGGAAGAAAATATTTAATCTAGTTATATTTTGACGAAATGAAAAATGATAAAAGGAAAGGATGCAGGGCTATATGTAAAAAATGTAATGTCATCAGGGGTCTGTCTGACAGACCCCTGATGACAATCATCCTAGCTTTTGAAATTTTGATAATAAAAAAATAATATTAATAATTGCTATGTAGTCAATACATATTTGAATAGGCAGCATAAGATAACAAATATAACTAAAAAGTAGCACAACCTTTCTAGGACGTTTTGTCTTCTTCTGTAGAACTCCAGTTTGTTTTATAAAATTTTATTTAAGAAATTTCAGTAAAGGATTATCAATAAAAACATCATGAACTTTTTTCAAAATTATAAATACATTTAAAATATTATATTTGAAAAAATATTATAAAGCTGCAATGTAGGTAGTCAGAGAGATATGGTTGATTCTTATTCCAATAATAAAACCAAGTGATTGGTGAGCGATTCAAGGGAAAATTTTTTACCTTTCATTTCTCCATTATTTTAATGAAAGAAAAGATGTGGAAAATTATTTGGAAAAAATCTTAAAATATGACATTTTAGTGTGGTGTATTTGGATGTAAAAAAGTGGAAAATTATTTGGAAAAAATCTTAAAATATGACATTTTAGTGTGGTGTATTTGGATGTAAAAAAGCTTTACTTTTAAAGAATCATATGAGTAAATATAGGAAAGTAAGAAAACAATTTAAACACAAAGATATAAAAATGTAAATTATTAAAACATCAACCTGTTTAAACCGAAAAAACCTGGTTTAACCATAAAAAAACGGGTTTTTGGTTTTCCCCCCAAAAACCTGTTTTTTTGCCAGCTCTGCCTTAAAGGTGCTTTTTTTATTGGATGTTTTTAAAAAGTGTTTAATTTTTCCTCTTCAAAATTGATATTTTTTCTTTACCATGTCGATTTTCGCCCTGTATATTATGCAAAACACAAACACATTCAAACACAATGCATTTCGGTGTATGGAAGCGGCACTCATTTTACATGTTTGAAGAAATACATGCTGGTCCGCGTGTGTGTCTACTGAAATGGATTTGGGGAGATTATTGCACTCTCACGTGCAATGCTGCTGCATTTTGCACAATATTCTCAATTTCGGGCTTCATTTTCCTCCCTCTGAAATTGAACCGAAAAATCTCTTGATCTTTTTACGGTGGCTAATATAATCAAGAAAGGAGTTCTTCGTCAGTAAATAGTTACTTTATCATGATCATGTAAATTCTTTGAAAATTATTTTGTTATTGTATATAGTGCTTAAAAATATTTTTTAGTGCTTATAAAGTGTTTCCTTTTTGTTGAAAGATTTGGCTATGCACCCTGAAAACAGGATTGCTACTCCACAGGGAGAACCTGCAAAATACACCGAATTAAAAAGATCATCTAAAATAGCAGAGAAAAAGCAAGGAATTTTGAATTTTTTCTTTACAAACTGGGAAAATAAAAGGGATTTTTATTTCTTCTTTTACAAAATTTTGACGTCACAAATCTATCTGCATCTATCACAAAGCAATCCATGGGATATTTAAGGATAGTTCAGCTGTACTGTACTATTTCATTCCTGAATTATTATTTTTTTGTAAGCATGTTGAACTGTTTTTCCAGCAATTTGAACTAGTATAGCATACCTGCCAAGTCTCCTGTTTTTTAATGAAGAAAAATATTTCTCTTATTTCTCAACAGTTAGTGCTATTGCTAGTACTGCTGTATGTTGTGTGTTAACAGTTAAAGTAATTATAAATAACTGTTTAAAAAAAATCTTCTTTAGATTAAGATTTATAAACATATTTTTTTACTTCGCTAACTGTAAGTGCTTATATTTTTTAAAATTTTGAATTTCTCTTCTTGACTTACTTGATGATGCATGATGTATCAAAACTTTACTCGTAGCCTTAAAAAATGTTGCTAGTAAAATCTCCATTATTTTATGTCCCCTATGTTGGCAGGTATGGTATAGTATTAGTTATCCTAATATAGCTCTCCAATTGGCACGGTGGTTGTGTGTTTCCTCTTAATACAGTCGAACCCCGCTATAGTGAACCTGGGATATAGTGAACACTCGGATGTAGTGAACTTTTTTAGCGGTCCCGTCCGTATTCCTATTTAAATAATGTTATTTTTAACGCTTATAGTGAACAGCTTAGAACTTAGAAACTCGGTTATAGTGGACTCAAATTTCATTTCTTTAAATATCTTTTTCAGTCCTCCATCTTTAAACTTGTAGGTGTTGGGACTGAAAATGAATGCATTCCTATAAAATGTGTCATATTACTCTCCTTTATGGTTATCACTTTTAACTATACTGTAATAAATGTCAAACAGATCATTTATCTTATACTCCCCCCTCCCTGACAAGCCTCGCTTTATCTCTTTTCCCCAAGCTTGCTCTACAACTAGTTAACTTGGACAGCTGCTGAATTTTTGGAATTTTCTTATCTGTTCAAACCATATTCTTTACAAATCACCCCTTGACAATCAAGAAGGGGAACAATTTGACTCATTCTACAGCTGCTCTCTTCATATTCTTACGTTATCTATTTGAGACAAGATTTTTATTTCAAAAGCAGTGAAAATGGCAAATTCTGTAAAGAGAAAAGCGTTTTCGATAGAGGACAAAGTTAAAATTGTAAAGCGTATTGATGATGGAACCAATCAATCGACACTGTGTAAGGAATTTTCCTTGTCAAAATCTACAGTTTCAAACATTTGGAAAAATCGAATTGCAATTCTTGCGGCATACGACAAAAACATGGTTTCATCGAAAAAACTGTGTGGAGCTGAAAGAGAAAACGTAGAAGATGCTTTGTCAAGATGGCTTGAAATCTTGTTAAAAATGTAAAAATCTTGCATTCTTTGCACATTGTCGATAAGAAAATTGATGAACTCAATTCAAAATCAAATTGTGTTCAATCAAAAATCACAAATTTTTTTCATAAAAAGTGAAAATAAAACTAATATTTAGCGACGTAATTACTTTTCCCATCAATTTTTGCTTTATTATCTGTTAATTAGTTAATAATTTTTTAAATAACTTATGCAAAATTGCAAAGCCAATTTTCAATCATTCAACTGTCTTATGCAAAAAATATTCTTCAAAAAATTTGGATATAGTGAACCATCGGTTATAGTGGACACATTACTGAGTCCTCAGTCGGTTCACTATAGCGGGGTTCGACTGTAGTTCCTGTATACAGGGAGAGCACAGGCATAATTGCCATTTCACAGGGAATTTGAAAATCCCCTCAAATAACAGGGAAAATGTGGGGAATTTAGATTTTTTTCTTTAGAAACTGGGAAAATACAGGTATTTTTTTTTTTTCGTATTTTAAAAAATGACCACTCAATGTGTGGTCCACGGGATATTGAAGGATGATATTTCAACTATACCAAACTATTTCTTTTACTATCGCACTATTTAAGTATGTTCAGTTGTTCCTTTTTTTCTCGAAATTTTTGCAGCAATTAAAACTACTACAGTTAGCCCAATATAGCTCACACAAGATCACAATAATTATTGTGTTTCCTCTCAATATATTGTGTGTAATATGTTCACTAAAAACACAGCAAATTTTTTTGTTTCCAGATTTGAGTGTCAACCCTGCAAAAGCATGTGTTCATAATATGATGAGCTGTATTGATTTTCTGAAGGGAATTTCTTTGTTTTGAAGGGAATCCTCAAATCTAGAGTTTAAAAATATTTTTATTTCATCTACTGATTATTCATTTGGTATAACAGTGAAATTTAAATTAAACTGCTTGTTCTATTAAATGAATAAATAAACTGTTTGATTATTCATTCAGAAAAATAAAATTTAACCAAAATTATTACCTTTTATATGCATATTACATAGCTGCCAACTCTACTGGATTCTTCCAGTTTCTCCTAGTCTACTGGTTTAATAAATATTCTCCTGGTTTTTGTACTTTTTAAAAAGTTCCCTAAAATTGAGTAAGTTTCCTAAAAAATTCATATTGAAATAGAATTTTCGCACAGCTTATTGCTTGCTAGAATATCAAAATAAGTATTATATATAATAAAGATAGCCTCATTTATAAAAATTAGATTAAAAATTTTTTTTTTGTCCTGAAATGTTCAGTTTGTTTTTGTTCAGAATTCCCCTTTTAAATTAATTCTAAAATATTTTAACTATCTTGTATGAATTAAATGCCAATTCTATTCAAACTTATTAGAAAAATAATACATATTGTTTCAAGTTCATTTAATGTCCATCATAAACTGGAAATATTTTGATGACTTTAAAATTCCCTATGTGTAAATAAAACAAGAAATTTATATTATTTCGTAAAATCTACCGGGTTTTTTCCTATCCAAGTTGGCAACTATGATGTTAAATAATAGTTTTAATTTAGGAACTATATTAATAAATATTTACTTTCGCTGTGCAGTTATAAGACTAAAAATTTACTCTAATTTTAATTTAAAAATTTTTTTCATAAGACAAGCTCTTCTTGCATTATAATTCAGTCCAATTCGCGCTCTGATACTTGTTAAATGAAATTTTGATCACCTGAAATAAAATAGTTGCATTTAAAATATTTTCTTTTTGCTTAATGGCACACAAACAACCCTTTTTCTATAAAAATTGATAAATGATCTGGAAAAAAAAGTGACAAAAAATTTAAATGTTTTTTTTTTTTAACAACCCAATGCATAGCGCGAGAGTATGAACTTGTTAACCATTATACATTCTTACATAACGTCATACATTTTTTAACAGTTACAACTAGCTTTTGCCAAAGAGGGCGATTTTTCTAATCCTCAACAAAGTGTTAACATTAAGTTTCAGTTGCATAATTAAAAAAGTAAAATGGCTAAAAATTCATAATAATTTTGCAATTCATGTTTTTTCTTATTTTGAATAAAGCTAGCAATATTAGAATAAGAATCTCTATGGAACTATATTTCGTGCAAAAAATAAAATTCCAATATGAATACAGAATCAAAACAGGAATGGAGCATTATTAAAAAATTGATGCTATGTCATTCTAGTAGTATTACATGGTACTTAGCGTTTTTAAAAAGTACTTAAAGGTGCTTATTTTTGTTATTTAAAAACCCTTAAAGGTGCTTTTGTTATTGGGTGTTTTTAAAAAGTGCTTAATTTTAAAAAACTAGATTTTTCCTTCTTTACCATGTCGATTTTTGCCGTGTATGATGCAAAAGTATGCTTTTCACATTGTATTGTTGAAAGTGGTGGATTGGAAAGATGTACCTAAAGAAGCAACTTTGCTGTATTATTCCAATAAAGAAGTGGACGAAGCTAACCGCAAGTGTCTGAATGACATTCCTCCGTCTTTAACAAATTGCACTGCTATTGATAATTCTGCTGTAGAATCTTTGAAGGCTAAACTAAAGCTTAGGAACAGAGTCAAGACTTTCAAGACCATAATAAAACAAAAAAAATTGGCTTACGAGATGCTATTAAAATTGCGTGCAAAATACATGCTGACGTGTAACCAGCACCTGAATAAGGCACGAGCATACGGGGCAGTTGCCCCCAGCCTCCACATTAGAGGGGAGCCCCTAAATTGAATAGAAAGTATATTTTACGATATATTTACAAAAATGCAGGCTGCTGATTGGCTTTAATTGAGGCATCGTAATTACCAAAATTTATCTGAATTCCGCCCTTATGTCAGCAAGGATATGAATTTTTAGCAACTAGATGACTAAGTTGACAAGCAGAAAACTGCATTCGGCATAATGGACATAGAATTGTCAGAAAATGGACAGAACGATATTTCGTCCGACCATTGGAGGGGGGGGGGGACTTTATAGCTATTTAGGTTCTCGTCAATTTTCTTGTTATCTATAATGAGATGAAAAATTTAAATATCTCCATAAAGTTCGGTTCTTCAATAGTGAAGCAGAGGGGGGCCTGCGTGTAACCTAGACACAAACGACTAGCTGGTTAAAGGAGCCGTCGGATTATTGCGTCACATTGAATTTTACAACATAAAAGACACCCAAGAACAAGGGCGCCGGCAGCGGGATGCACTTGCACCCCTGCCTTTTTTTTAAACAATTAAAAGAGATACAGAAAAACAATTTTGTTATAAAAAAATTTTTATTAAAAATATTTTTATTCAAGAAAATAATTAAGTAATTATTGATACAAAACTATTAAAAAATTGTTTAATCAAACAAGAATTGTAATCGTCTTGTTAGTGTCCAAATCTGTTTATAACTTTTTCAATGAATTCTGAGTCATCTTTGATTCTTTTCTTATGCACAAACTACTTAATCTCTCTTGAGACATTGTAGACCGATTCCATGTTTTGATGCGTCGCATTGTACCAAAAGTGCACTTGAGATGAAAAATTTAATGAGAATAACATGAAATTAAAATTTAATGAGAATGCCTGAATAACTAAATCGAGGGATTCATAAGAATTTTCTCTGTTAAAACAGATGAAAAAAAATCAACAGATGAAAGTAGTAATAACAAAACAAAATGTAATAACAGAATATTTAATAACAAATAATGTAATAACAAATGTAATAATAGAATATATAAGGCATTTTCTAGCGTGGCCGGTGCTAAAGGTCTGCATATTTTAAATGGTTACCATTCTCCGGCACCCATAAAAGAAGGGGATCACTTACAAAAGGACATGTGTTATATACTAGTGAATTGGGATGGTAATTTTGTAGTGGTAGACACACACTACAATACTCCCCTACCAGAATTATAGCTGTGATAGAATTCTATGAATGTTTATCACTTGTTGCTTCATTGCTGCTTTTGTGAGAAGCCGGGAGAGCTGTATTTAGTTCACGTTGCCTTTAGCAGTCGAGTGCATACGTTGTGTGTGATCGAGACTGAATAGCAACAGCGCGAGGAGGTGGATAATGTCACAAGTAGAAAGTCAACTCTTCAATGTGGACCATCTATTGAAGTAGGCGTGTTCAGATCGAAGTGGAAGTTTATGTCAAGGTAGGCATGTTCACATCACGTCCGGATCACCAATGTGGGGAGAGAAGTTATAGACAATGTAAACCTTCATCTATGAAAAGGTACCTCATCATGAGTTAACATGTCTTATATATGCTAGTGGATTGTAATTTTGTAGTGGTCGACACACACTACATATTCCACTGAATCTCAACAGAAATTTGCCTTTTTACATAGAAACGAAGAAAACTATGGTTACCAATTCATGCACCATAACGTGCAATCCCGAAAAGCTCATGAAAAAGACATTGCAAGTGACTACAGTTTTATGCACAGTGACATATTGCTGTCATAGAGTTGAAATACTGGGTAGAGAGAGTAGAATAACCCCCGACCCGTGGACAAGATAAAGTCACGTGACTGTAGCCCAAACTTGCCGTTCACTGAGACCGCTTCGATTCCCGTCCATTCGTTTAGCATTGCGATCGTCTGATGCAATTAACTGTCTGTCTTTTTAATTCAGAAATAAGAATGGTACAAAAGTCCTGAGCATTTTGCTGCACGGAGAAGTCTTCTAGGGACTGTCCGATAACTTTTTACAAGAAAGGGCGACATTTTTTTTCACTTTTTCTATTTTAAAACTGATTTTAAAATTTTTCCGATACTCAGTCATGCTCTGATAATCATATTTTATTTGCTTTAATAATCAATTACGCTCGTTTTTGCTCACTTTTTTTGCATTTAACATAAGTTTTTATTGTTTCTTAAACTTTAAACTTATAATGTTTAAGTATATTTCAATATATATTCTATTTTTAGCTGAAATAGCTGCAAAGCTTTGTTGGCTTCCTTGGCGAGATACTTTAGCGCCAAGGAACAGTTGAGTAAACTTTCGGTTTTGTTTTAGTTCTCTTTAAATGTCGATATCATTTCTGTATATTCTGAAGATTTTGTATATCTTTACCTCTTGATTACTAAAACCCAATATTTATTTTGTTCTAAAATGTTTCCTTTAAATATATATATTTAAATAAAAAATATGGTACATAAGAAGTTGTGTTTTTTAAATTACATAGGAATGCTTAAAAACCAAATTATTTGTATATTCTTATATGTTTGATGAATAATTAAATTCTATGAAATATTTTTAGTATTTAAATATAAAATAGTGTATAGTAGTTTTAGTGTTAATTTTTAATAAAATTATATAATTCTGTTACTATACATAAAATGAATACAAATTATGTACTATTTAGAAAATAAATTAAGGTATATTTAATATAATCATTAAGTACTTGTTTATCTTCTTTTTATTTAAAAATAGTTGCTTTATTGGAAATACTTTATTTTACTAGTATATTAAAGCGTAGAATTAGTTTGATTTAGTGCAACAAATTTAGAAAACATAACATAGAAGTGGATAAGTTGTATAGGAGTAAATTAGTGCAGTAAATTAGCGCATGTTATGCATTGGTATGGAATAAACTGCTCAGACGGCCAAGGCTAACAGCTGGCTGTGGTGCAAAGATTTAGCATCGTGAACCTTTCTTGTAAAATTTCAACTGTTTTTACCTTTATCTAAATTGTATATATTTAATTTGCAGCTGGCTAAAAGATATAGTTTTAAATGCACTTACTATTTTTAAGAAAATTACATTTTTTATGGATGGGCATTGTAATTTTCTTAATGTCCATAAAATAATTATGGTTCTTTTATTTGTAAAGTAAAATATTTTTAACTGCTACTTTTTAAGATACTGGTTTTCTGCATAAAAATTATTAAATATACATTGACCTATAATAGTTGCATAAATTTACCTCATAAAAAGTTGCATAAATTGCAAATTCTATCACAAATAAAAGTAAGATATTTTAATTATAAGTTCGTCATTAGTTTCAATCTACATTTAGTACAAAGTAAAAATTCTAATTGCTTTCTCTTTTATTTAAGTATTTTTTGTTTAAATTTCGAAAGCTTTTCTACTAGTCTCTTTGTGTGTTCAATTTAAACTTCCTAGTAATTTATGGAATTAGATTGTACATGAAATACAAAGTAAAATTTCTAATTAAACTCTTTTATTATTTTCTTTGATTAGTTTAATGCTTTTAATCTTATATTTTTCTCTATTCGGAGCTGAAAACTTTTATATTAGAATAAATATTTTATTTCATATTTAGACAAATTGTTGAGTATTAAGTTAAAATGCAACAGCAGTTTATTTCTGAAAATATCTATTTTAAGTGTCAGGAAAAAAAGAAGTCAAAATTCTAAATTAATAATGTAAATAATCTTTATTGTATAAATAATTTAATGTATTCAATATATAAATAAAATTCTAAACATAATTAAATTTAATGAAAAATATGTTTTCTAACTAATCTGTTCTACTAAAAACGGGTTTTATTTTCCCCGAAGCTATTTTTCCCGAAATTTGATATTACCTCTCGAGCAGTCTCTTGGTGAGCATAAATAAAAATGATAAAAGTGTTGCAACATTAACGTTATTTCTAAGCATCGAACTTTTTTCAGGCAATCTGTTTAATTTTACAATTTGTTTTATCTAACAGTAATAAAACTTTTAAAACGTAAAGATTAAATTAATTTTTTAAACGAACTTGTGTTTCATTAAAAAAGAAGGGTATCATTTTCAAATTCACATTTTAAGCCCTGGTAGATTTTAAAAAAATCCTGATTTTTGTATCGAAGTTATTATTTTTTTTAAAAAAAATAACAATAGTTATTACAATATGTATTAGTAATTTTTTTTTTAAATAGGTCTTTGCAATAAAAACATTTTAAAAAAAAATTTCTGAATATAGTAATAAATATAAGTGATGCAGAATATCGTTTTTTATTTTTATATAATGAATAAATTTTAAGGAATAGTGTAAAGGGTACAGACGAGAACTACTGAATTTTTTTAAATAAAGGCAGTACTTTAATTAAAAATTATTTGTTAAGAGAAAAAAAACTCCTCATGTTTTAAAAACCCATTTAATAATATTAAAGAAATATGATTAACGAAAATATTTTTTTTCTCTCTTTCAAATGCTCCGATTATTTGCGCATCAGTAATATCGAAGTAAAGCTGTTTAAAAACTTGTCTTTCAAATGCTCCGATTATTTGCGCATCGGTAATATCGAAATAAAGCTGTTTAAAAACTTAGTGCGCCAACATTTGTGATACTGCGCCAAGTATTGCACTCTTTCCATCACGTGATTGTAACTCTTTGCTTGCTATCTGTGGCGTGTCTTTTCGGAAGGAATAAAGCGGACTTGGTTCCTCTACCTACTATATCAACTCTATGATTGCTGTTTGTCACTGTGCCATGTGCTCCATACTAGGGGATAATCTCAAATTTCCGAACTTCAGCTCACCTGTGAACCGTATCGGGTAGCCCAGTGGCCTTTCCATCTACGTAAAGAGCAATATTAATGTTGAAAACATGCAACAATACTCTAATTGTGAAACAGGAATTCATCTAGCTGTCGTGTATTTGATGAATATTATTCGTTTGGCTGTGTTGCATGCAAAACCCGGATCAATCAACCGATGACATATTGGATGCTGTAGGAGACGATTGTGACATCCTCGTCTTGGTCGACGATTTTAACATAAATATCAATACTGAAGTACTAAGAGAGTTTTGTGATGTCCTCGTATATTGGTTGGAATTGAAAACAAATCCAGCCCATTAAACTTTTACAATATTGATGTTCTTACGTTTTTAAAGACCACATGAATCCTGATAAAATATTAAAATGCATATGTTTACTTTAACGAGTGTAAAATCCTTATCAAAATAATGATCAAGACCCAAATGTAAAACAGTATAATTGACGATAAAAACTCAACTGGCTTCAAAACATATGAAGAGGGAAGTAAAAGTCGACATGTTTCGAGATTTCAAATATAATCGCCCATTCTCAAGACTTGTCAGGCTTGGATAACTTGTGACTTTTATTATTGGACGCTCAAAACATGTCTATTTTTATTATCATCTATTATTTTTTTAAATCAATGAAGTTTTTATATTTTCGATTCAGTTTCTTGGGATTATCCATTTAGTTACACAACATATTAAATTATTTCACTCGATATTAAAATAAGTTTTACTTATGTTATGGGCACAGGTTCTTAGATTGAAAAAAATAATAATTCACTACTTTGTAAAAAAATCAATGCAGTAAAAAAAAAAATTTTTTTGTTGCAAGCCTTAACATTTTAATTTAAGGTCATAAAAAAATTCCGTTTACAACTGAAATTTCAAAAGTCGAATGTTAAAATGGAATGTCCCCTAGTACCAGGAATCGAAATTAAATAGTTACACGGACAACTTTTTTAAACAAGTTAGCGTTTCCGTCCTACTCGAAGTTGTTTGAAAAGGTATTTTTTATATATCGATTCCAAAGTTTATTCTACATATGTTTCAGGGTATGCTCTCGGAGTATTTCGATCGAGTTTATTTTTACACCCTTATTTGCTTAAAATTATTAAATAATTTACTTAAAATAAATTATTCAAGCTACATGATTTAATGCATTTATAGTATAATAATAAACGGAGCTTCCAACGCATATCCTTAACCTTAATACCGCTATCATTAAATAAATGGAATAAGCTTAGATAAGTAATAAAAGTTAATTTTTCCCTCATTTTAATTTTCAAGGAATAATATGTTTCGATCGAACAGATTTCATTCTGGAAATAGCGAAATTATTGAGTAGGTCCCTTGGAGCAATATCATTCTTATCCTCTTTTGACGAAATGTAGGAAAAATTAGTTTTCACAGTTTCTGTAAAAAGTATGTTAGCCTACTTGCCACGTTTTTTTTTAAAATTTTTTTATTAAAATAAGTTCGGAAATTGTGTAATTTTTATAGCATTTTTTTTTAAAAATCAGATGACTCTAAAATTGGCACAGCTTCGGAATCCTCACTAATTTCAATTTTTAGTATTTCCTGCTTAACAAAATAAGGCATTTTCCTGATAACAAATTATACTACAATAATATCTTGGAAATCATGCTAAAGTAAAAAATTAAACAAAATAGTTTAGTACATTATCAGAAAAAAAATCTACTTGGTATCATAAAGAGTAAAAGATATAATGAAATAATTAGTGAATCACGCGTGGTCACATAATTAAAAATTTAATTTCACAACTAAGATAGTAGGACGACATTTAAGATACTGAGATATTTTAAGACACTAAAAAAATTGACTACGTATTCCACAGCTTTTTATGTTCGGTATCTTTATCCTCTTTGTAGTGACTTATAAAACATCAACACTATTTTAGATAATCTAAGTTGAAGTCACAAGAAACAAAAAAAAAAGACTATCAATAATTTATATTCTTTTTTCAAAAAAAATAGTATGCTAAGTAAACAATCAGCTGTTTTGCATTAAATAATTTTAAACAGCTGAATGTTTTTAATTTCTTAACAAGGTTTTATTCTTAGCTAGCAGGCAATAATTCTTTAAAAAAAAACTTGACTATAATTTAAAAAGGAAACCTAAATTAAAGAAAATCTAAATTAAAGTTCTAAAAAAATTTATTAGTATATTAATGAAGAAATAATAAACGTAAAATGGTAAAGAATAAGACTTTTAAAATGTCAAAATTTAATTAAATAGTTGGTAAAATAGTTCTGCGATACACTTCCGGAAATTTCTTTTAAGATTAGGATGATACAGGGTAAACCAACAAATGAAAGAGCATTTCATAGATATTTCTTAGAAATAAGATTTTAAATGTTTTAATTTAGATTGATTCGTAACAGTAGCTTACTACCTAACAATAGGAAGTCATCTAACAATGCATTTAGTTACCTGGTCTTTGAGTCTTCTCTGGAAAAAGTTTTGAATTTGTTAGTATCTGTTCAACGCCTTGTTTCTTTGACAAAATTATAAGGTCAGTGTTTGTTGTTATCCGTTTAAACTACAATTAATTGCATATAATAATGCTTTTTTTTCTCATTGTGAAAAAAAGAATTCAAAATATGATCATTGAAGTTACGTTTTATTTATTTTAAGCATCATAACATAAGCAAGTGCTGAGATTAGGGGGTGTTTATTAACTGGATTACCGAATGATGAAAAACCCATGAATAAACAAGTGTTCCTTAACTGGGATTTTTTCAAGTTAATGAAAATAAAAGAAAAATTTTAATTTTCTTGTACCTTTTGTCATATTATAAATCAAAATTATGTTAAAAATAAAAAAAAAAAACTTCTAACCAGTGAAGGAACAGGCATGTTCCTTCACTGAGAATAGATTTCCCAGTGAATGAATAGTATGTGTGAAATATGATTTTACATGGATAATTAGTAGTTCAGCGACATAGAGGACTCCTAAAATTCAGTTAAATGTTGTATGAATAGTTCCTATAACAATTTCATTTAAATATGTAAATTTAATTGCTAAATTTATTTAAAGAATTATAATAATAATTAATTTATTATTTATCTTTATAAATGTAGTGATTAGTTATTACATCATACCTTAGACACCTTATTAACTAAATATGACAACTAAATATAATAATAAAAGCTTGAATGGAAAATTTCTTTGCAGGATTTTGTGCCAATAATTAGCTAAATTATTATCTTATTGCCGTGTTTAATGTCCTAACGGGAACTGGTAGGAAAAATGCATTTAAAGACAATTATCTAGGTGAAAAATGGGTGAAGTTTTTTTAAGGCGACATCCACCGATAACTCAGTGCAATGCGAAGATAATTTCAAAAGGCAAAACTTCCCTTAGAGAATAATATTAGAAATACTGGTTTTAAGAACTTCGGAAGAACCTTTAGGAGGGAAGTAGCCCTGGCATCCTTTTATAAAGTGATTGCATTTACAATGCGAATGAAACAAGAGTTGAATACTGCCCTTAAACGGGAAAAATCATCGGCCTTAAAATTATAAGGATTTATATTCTAAAGTACCTAGGAAAGAAAAAGTACCTCCATTGGTAGTTTTTCCTTACAGAAGAATTCGTTGAAATATTACAGAATCAGTCCCTGCTACATATTTCATTGGAAAAAGCTATTCATGAAATGAAACGATGACCGCAGCAACATTTTACAAATATATTGCAAATGTTTCTGCCCATGGCTAATTAAAAATGCAATCAAATTCCATATTTTACTTCTTCTGGATAGGTATAAATCTCATATCAATTTGAAACTGAGCAAGTTTTCTTCCTCAAAACAAATTTTCTGGTTTAGTTTTCCACCTAATTCATGGAAATCTCTCGTTAGATCTTGAAAACAAAAGAATTGTAAAACAATATGTCTAGAAAATTTTACATCCATTTTTAAATAAGATTTGAGGCATCAACTGATGAAGTTAAAATGCTTTTATGAAATGCGATATTTTACCATTCGATGTAGAAAACGTTGACTGAAACAAATGCATGCAAAACAGACACCAACAGTTAATGAGCAAGACAACTTATCAACAAAACACATGCTTCGAGAGTAACGATGCGCTATTTCTTCAGAAGCTTGAGAAGGAAATCTCACAAGTTATGTTGCAAATTTTTAAAGGAACATTGACAGAAAAGTTTAATCTCCCAAATATTCAATAGCCTGTGCTTTTCTTAATATTGAAGAATTTATTTCAAAAAGAACAATTGTATAATCAAATTTTGGCTCTGAAGCTGAGACAACTAACATTAATAATGAAAGTATCTTGAAAACTGATTTTGAGATAACTCCTCTTGAGTGAGGCATTGTTAGTTTCAAAAACAATTGGTTTCATAAGTAACTACTAGATATAAGTCAATAAGAGGTGGGTTTAACTCAAACTTCGAAACTCCTTTTTCTCATTTATTATCCAGTGAGGAATTCTGGAAATGGAACTGGAAAATCAAAAGAAATTTCGAAGATACATTTACATTGGCCAAAAATTTGGAAAAAAGAGCAAGGTTAAATCAAAAGAAAAAGAAATAAATTAATCATGACGAAGAGAAAAAAAATACTTAAAAAGATTTTAAAAAAAGCTTAAAAAAGATGGGGAAAAGAGTAAACAAAAAAATTATCGAATTATAATAATAATAAAAACATCATCGGATTACACAATGATAAACATTCATAATTTAGAACGGACTATTAAACTGTGAGAAAAAAATGAAAAACATTTTTTTTTTAAAATTATGTATTCAAACATATTTTACTTTCCATTCCATGACTGAAAAAAAAGTAATATTTTCCACATTAACTATGGTTATATGTCGTAATTCCAAGAAAAATCTTATTTTTAGACATTTGTGTGGCCTATGGATTCCTAACGAGCATCAAACATTCTCAAAATTAAGTGTTCATTCACTGGAAAATTTAGTGTTTATTCACTGATAAGAACTGTTCCTTCACTTGGTCATCTTACTACTTATTATTTAAACCACCAAAAGCTTAAAACAAGTTATCCAACTTTTTTTTACATAATTTGAATTTAGTAACAAATATGTCGACACCATCATTTAGCTAAAATTACAAATTTTGAAATTTTTATGAATTTTTTTTAAAGGCAAGCTAAGCATAAGTGTTTCTTCATTGTTCAGTTTACCCTATAAGATGTTGAGAAATTTGTGATGTTGTGAGAGATGTTTAAAAAAGTTGACTACGTATTTTTATTAATATTTATAAAATATATATTCAAGAAATTGATAAATATATTATTCCAAATCATGCATACGTATGTATATTATTGAAATTGTATCAGTTATTGAAAAACAAACAAAATTCTTTACTAAATTGCAAATAAATTATTAAATGACTAAAAAAGAAACATCGTATTTTATAGTGTGAAAGAAATAAAAAGATTAGCAAACGATTATTGGCGAAAAAAATATGAATGAAATTTTACGCTACGCGCGCGAAGTCAAGTTCCTCCCAAGTTTATCACATTTCAATATTAATCGCCCCAATTAGTTATTTCTTTATTGTCGCCAAATTATTTTTTTTTAAATAATTAATTTTAATTTTTCTCAGCTTCTATTAAATAAAAACAGTTGAAACTTTAGATTTTTCAATTGAAAAATATGTAGATTAATATGGTATAAAAAAATTCATACCTTATAATTCAATATTTTTTCATCCTCACTTTAATTAAATAATAAAAAATAATAAATAATAATTAAAAAATATTTTTTGCATGAAATTATCTTTGGGTAAATGAGTTTTATGAGTGGGTGCAATTTTTTTTTTAATTGCTTCATTAGTTTTGAAAATATGACTGAAAACGCAAAAAGCGAAATTAACATTAAGGGGTACGAACTTTGAATCGCTCTCCTGACCAAACTATGGGGGCCACATTTCCCAGATTGCGGCTACCCCCTGTATTTTGAAGATAAGAAATCCAAATATGTAAAAAAAAATGCATGTTTATTCAGAGAAAGTACGTTTTTGTGTCTGATTTCGTAACTTAATTAACAGTTAGCACTAATTAATTAGCATATTTGAGGTCACCCCCAGGAACCATTAAGATTGACACTTAGTTCGTGAAAATCCGATCATTAGAACGAAAGTTATTCAGGGTGATTCGTTTTTTTTTTTGCGGACTGTACATTAAAGTTATTGTAGCCCGAATTTTTTAATATGCAATTAAATATTTTTAAAAATCTCTTATTTTAATTTGTAATTCAATACTTTTGTTTTGTACAACTTGGTAAAAATCTGACAGTAATATTTAATGTTCCTTCAAACATAAAAGAGACCTACATAAAATTTTTATAAAGTTGCGGCCCGCCATTTGATTTGTGTTTTTAATTGTGGCCCCCGGCCTCATGTAAGTTGGAAACCCCTGATCTAAAGCATTAGTTTAAATTTATTTGCAGTCGAACTTCTATTTAACGAACTTCCACTTGGCGAATTTCTCTATTTTTGTGATTTTTTTCGAGGAAATGAGAACATTTTGGAAAATTTATGCGCAAAATAACTTCCAAATAACGAAGTGAATTTTCTATATATCGAACTTTTCTTCGCGATCCACTTTCCCTATTTCCCAAAATATATCACAACATTTGGAACTTGTTAACGTATTCTAAGGGGAAATTTGATTTTCGGAACGACATATACTTTTAGAGAAAACAATAAAATCCCTTTCCCTGTTTTTTTTTTTTTTTTTTTTCTCATTTCAAACGAGAAACTCTGACAAAATGAACGGATTTTATCAGTAGCCATTAAACTTAAGAACGCATGTGGTGATGTATGTTTAGAATTACTTTTATAATAAATGCAGCTATAATTTTATACATAAATTTAGCTTTTTTTTAAAATTGAAAATGCATGTAGCATGATAGTGTAACACTGGATAATGTTTTGCTCTATTCTTGCTTTCCATGCAGATTTCTTTTATGGCTAAGATTTATGAAATAAAGAGTAAATACTAGTTTACAAGATAAAGGTGTATCAATTGCTATTTTAATTATATGTAATGTTTATGAATTTAAAACCTGTTTTGTGTTGTCTAATAAGTATTTCAAAAGGTGATTTTCTATTTAACGAATTTTCTATATAACGAACTTATTATCGGTATTTAGCGACTTCATTAAATAGAGGTCCGACAGTATTTATTTTGAAGGTAGGTGGGTTATTGTTTTGATCATTTTTATTACATCTTTATTATATCCGAAAAATATGAAGTTCGCAAAAAAATCTTAAGTTTTAAACTTTTCACTTTTGGTAGAAGAATTCATTCATTGGCACCAATTTACAAAGAATTGGAAAGTTATGTGACGTCAAAAATCATTGATGACGTAAAAAAATTTAATGAGGTAGATGAAGAAAAAAAAATTACGAATTCTTTTGGTTTTTCCAACCATCTTCTTTTGTTAAGCTGAAAGGGCACTAAGCAAAGTTAAATTTATAAAAAGCTGTCTACATCGTGCCTTTTATTCTCTCAGATTACGGCAAAAATATCACTTGAAAATCAGCTCGAAAAAAAAAAAACCTCGCGGGGCAAAGATATGCCTGATTTAAATATGATTACGTATAATATAAGTCTTGGAATCCTTTTATCATAGTGAATTTTCACCTTTCCAGTAACTTTTGAAAAAACTTAGCTAAACCGATTTTTGATTTTTGTTTTTCCCAGGTCGTGGCAACATTGTAAAAGTTAAAGAATAAAAAGCAGACGTAAGTATTTAATGTGTCCAAAAAACAATTTTTTTTAAAGCGATCTTTTAATCTTGATGATTATTTAAGATTCTGTAACGTGTAAAATGCCTTTCAGTTCAAATCTGGTGTTTACTTATTACTATAATTTACTCAAGATCTTTTAAAGCAGCATTACTTCTAGAAAAAAAAACCGTATCTTCGCTTTAAAATCTTTAAATAGGGAAAAGTCCCATATGAATTACTTGAAACTAAATTTTTAAATATAATATTTTTTTTAAAATTGGATTCGTTTGTTGCAAGCATTTCCGTACGTTTTATCAAATTTTTTACTGATACTTTATTAGCCCAACAGAAATTAAAGATTCGTTCCACAATAGTTCAGCATATTTTAAAGAATATTACATAAGGAAATACAATTCGCGACCGCAACACTCGAATACGCCATCTGGGGAGAGACCGGTTTCATGCCTTTAGCCCTTCTCCCTTCCCTTTCCTCCTCTTTTCAGTTGTATAGGAATGTACTACGATATTTTCCTTTTTCTTAATATTTTTCCTTTTTATTTAATAAAAATATTTTTTAAAATTTCCACGATACTTTTCTTTAGAACTATGTTTAATGTAGTTTTCAGTTCCATATAGTTTTTCAAGTTAAAAGATTTTAATCTATATGAAAATCAAGAGAGAAGCTAACGTGCTTCCCTCCTCTATGACTTTCCACACGCTAATGGGGAAAGCATGTGAAGTGTTGCCATAGGAAAAGAGTTCTGCTCTACGCCACCTGCAGCCCATTTTGATCGCCAATGGTTAATTGAACGAGACATTATAACCCTTGTACCTAAATAAACTGTTATAGTTAAGTTCTTGACTCAACTTCGTAGATTCTGGGGGTTCAACAATTGTAAATTTTTCATTTTTGTATCATCCATCGATAATATTGCAGGTAATTGGTGGTAGGATTGGAACGCGAAGGTCCGTTCTGTTTTCGCTGCTGTTTTTCACACATTTCTAGGATCACTCATGCCCGGTGTTCCACGGGCATGCATAGTTCGTTCACCAGTAGTTGGATCTTGGCTCCACCTCCTCGGACGCAGAGTTCATTTCAGCGTGGGAGTAAGAGGAGAAACATCTCCGCGCTTGAAATTGAGACTACCCTAAATGCGCGCCAAACGCAATCAGTGAATTCTTTTTCAGTCACTTCGCTTTATCATCTGCTATTATACCTTTCGTTACTCTAGCTAATTAAATATATTTAAAAACTGCAGTTTTTCCAGCAAAATGTCTCAAAAAGGACAAACTATTCACTCCAAAGAGAGAAATATCATCAAATTTATGAGATATTTAATGTTAAAAAAATGCCGTAGAGATTGCGAAATAAATATTTTTGCTATACGATCGCTAATTAGCAGCCTTGTTCACTATCGTTCACATCCTTCTCCCAAAAATAGCGAAATAGTATCGTCGGATAGCACGTGATGAAGGCGGAGCCAAGTGCCAATTGGGTATACTATAGCCTACGTCACAGGTTGTGTTATTCCTACTAAATTTAACCCATGAACGGCATTTTCTGCGAACCTAACTTCAAGCCACAAATAAACAAACGAAGTGTTTGATCGTTTAAATAGCTGCTCGCCAGATTTTATTGCATTATAAGGAAAAGTAATTGATATTCGATTTTTGATTAATAATTGATTTATGTGGATAGTGGCATTTATGTGGATAGTGGCATTTATGTGGATAGTGGCATAGAATTTAGCATTGCGTCATGGTAAATGTTATTCCTACTAAGTGGAAGTAGTTGTGTTTTTTTTATATTATACCCAATTCCTGGTGAACGAACTATAACCAACCTCTACAACTACTGAAAGTGAAGAGCAACACCTTCTGTTAAGTCTTTTCTGTAGCTCCTCTCCAATATCCAGTACTGGACTACCCATTAGGCATGGCCTGGGGCCCCCTTAAAATGGATTTTTTGAAAATAAATTTTGAAAAAAAAACAATGGTTTTTTAAAAAAAAGAATCAATTCCAAACATATATTACTAAAATACTAGCGGAAAATGGATATCAAGAAGCAATTTCTAACTTAGTTGACTTTTATTTTGACGATTTGGAAGATTTTTATTCTGAACGGAAACCGTTTCAGAGTTACATAAAATCAAAATTCTCATATTCCCATCAAAAACTCAGTTCACACGAAACTTTATTTCAAGACGAACTTGGATCTGTTTTTCCAAATGTTGAAACTGCTCTTAGCTTTTTTTTTTTTTAACTCTTATGATAACAAATTGTTCTACGGAGCGCTCGTTTTCAAAAATGAAACGAATCAAGAGTGAACAAAGAAGCGTCATGTTTATCGAATCAGATGTTCTCCGTGAAATTAATTTTGATAACATTATAGATGAGTTTATTGATCGCTAGAGCAGAAAAAAAGATTTTTGAATACCAATTTTATAGTAGCGTTGATTTTGTAAAGTGTTAATAAATTTCAAATTTTTTCAAAATGTTATGATTATTTTTTAGTTCTAATTTAACAAAATAAAGTAAAATTTAATTTATTATTATTTATTTTAATTTTAAATATGCTTTCTTAAATGAAAAGATATATAAATACTTTTATATTTAAATAAATAAAAAATATACGAGAAAAAAAATATAATCTAAGGGCCCCAAAAATTTGAATGGCCTAAGGCCCGCTTAATCCGACACTGCCAACATCGTTCCTCCGTAATTTGTTCACAAAATGTAAATCAATTTTAAAATTTTTAACGATTATATTTCTTATGGTATTAGTTTTAAGTAAAATGCCAAAGTTTTTTTTTTTTACAAAAAATAAAATAGCGTCATCAATGTTCTCTTAATAATGATACATTTATTGTAATCTAGTTTGTTTTAAATTGTATTCTTTTATTTTTGTTAAGTTTGTTTATTCTTACGTTAATGTATAATATTTTATAAGATTAATGTTATGGAATTTTCAGGTAAATGCAAGGCAAACAATAAAGTTTCAGTAAAAGATCAAACTAATACAATGAATTGCAGAACCAACAAATAAAAACTACGCAGGTTGAGTATTGAATATTTTAGTAGCATTTTACGCTGAATAAAAATAACTAAATTCAACTATGAAGAAGTATATTTTTCTCTACGTTTATTTTATTCCTTTTTCCTTCTAATTTTAATGAGAACTTGAATTCGGTTCATTCATTTTCAGTTTATATACGAACTAAAATCAAAAGAACTATACTAGAAACCTCTTCACACCTGTGAATTCAATTGTTTGACATGAAACCCATTTTGATACGATATCATGCTATATTCATTCATGCACAAAATATTTCCAAAATAATTTCTAAAATTTTGATCATTACATAATTTTAAAATAATTAATAGTCTTTCATTTATTTACAGTCCCTCCCTGGCCAAATTATTAGACTATTCTATGTTCAAGAATTATTAGACTATGTAGACGATTCTATGTAAAATCATATTATCAGGTGATACTATACAGCTTTATTGTTTTCACGCGGTTTGCACTTGCTTACGTTTCTGTATGAATTGGTTAAATTGGACGATCTATAATATAAATTCGACGAGTGGATAAATTAGACGATATATTATATAAATATAAAATATTTAATATATCTGGTATTATATTTGTATATTATAATAATTAGACGCACTGTACTTTTTTACGCTACACGCTAATACAAATAATACATACAAATAGAAATAATATAAAAAATTGCATGAATAAAAACCCATTACATGCATGTTTAAATATAAAAGTATTGGCTATAAACTTGTGCAAAACATGTAATTATTAAAAAAGTACAGTGCGTCTAATTATTATAATATACAAATATAATACCAGATATATTAAATATTCTATATTTATGTAATATATCGTCTAATTTATCCACTCGTCGAATTTATATTATATATCGTCCAATTTAACCAATTCATACAGGAACGTAAGCAAGTGCAAACCGCGTGAAAACAATAAAGCTGTATAATTACATGTTTTGCAGAAGTTTATAGGCAATACTTTTATATTTAAGCATGCATGTAATGGGTTTTTATTCATGCAATTTTTTATATTATTTCTATTTGTATGTATTATTTGTATTAGCGTGTTGCATTACAATATTACAATGTTAGCCAATTGATACACTAACGTAAGCAAGTGCAAACTGGTTTCAGCAGCGTAAAAACAATAAAGCTGTATAGTATCATCTGATAATTAAGATTTTACATAGAATCTTATAATGCGTCTAGCAATTTGGCCAGATACAGGGACTGTATAATATCACAATTGCTTATGAAATTTTTTAAGTCTCGGGGATCCGTCAGATTGATCATTTTGGGTTCCGCAGTCGAAAACAATTGGGACCCCTGCTGAAGAGGATCTGTCACCTGTCATTGTGAAGAAATCTTCAGCGGGCGCTGGGAGAAACTTTTCATCGCAAAATTTCTTTCACCCTCATTACTAATTTAAAAGAAGGAAAAAGTGAGCACAGGCCAACTTAGAGTGAGCAATTGATGTTACAATTGCTGGAGGAAAAAAAATCGAATAATCAAAATCAGGGCTCGAAAAACCACCCGTCCTCGGCGATCAAAAATTCCCAGCGGACAACAAATTTCTCGAACCCGACGTCCGCGAGGACGGCCATTTTCCCGTTAATGTTCGTGATACATTTTCAATTTTTGTTATCTAACAATCTTTTTTGAAGGAGAAGATTAAGAAAATTTTCTTCAACAATGGTTCTCATTAAAATTTAAGATACATAACTTCGTTAAACACCAGAAAACTTCAGCCCACCTAGCCCAAGCTATTTATAAAGACCCAATGCAACAAAATGACCCACAATACAGCAACATACTGCGCATGGTGGAATTGATAAACAAGAAGCGTTAAACGCGATTATGAAAATCTACCTAAATGCAAAACCCCTTTCAGATTTCTGTGCAAAAACCTCTGTAAATCATTGGCTTGTTTGTGGAACTGGCAAACGTCATATTTGATTCATTTAAATAACGCAGTACCCTCGGAAAAATTGACATTCCAGATAACTTGATCTTTGTCATTTAAATTATTTCATAAAAGAAATAAATTATATCATAAAAGAAATAAATTATATCACAAAAGAAATACTAGGTTACTATTAGTAACCTAGTATTTTTTTTATTACTGTATAATGTAATCCTAGTATTTGTAATCCCAGTAACTACTAATTCATTGTGCAATTTATATAAATGTTTGTAATAAATAAGAGAAAATTATATTTTTATTTATTTAGAAGTGACGGGTTAGTTTCAAAGGAGGACGGGTACATTGTTGAACAAGCCGTCCTCGGGGACGGGAAAAAGTTCTGAGTTTTTTCGAGCCCTGATCAAAATGCAAACTAATTATTAAAAGAGAACTTCTCCATTCCGATATCCTAAGTTGTTTTCCCATAATTTATTTTCATTTTGATATTTTAAAGTTTTCTTTTCAGTAATCGAAGCTTCATGGCTTACTCTAGGTTTGTCTGAACTCATTTTTATACTATCTTTTAAATTAGTAATGGAGGTGAAAGGGAATTTGCAACAAAAAGTTTCTCCCGTGACATACCGTCCTCTTAAAATTCATCTTAGGAGATTAACAATAATACATTACATACAAACCATTAGGAGATTAACATACCAACACTTAATCTATAACTATTTCTATCAAAGCCGGTCAAAAAAGCCTTTATCATAATAAAACAAAATGGTATATTTCCAATTTTTATGTATTACAAGGTGTTTCCATTGCACATTTCCCGCAAACATAATTCTTCTAATTATTATTAATTCTTATAAATTATAAGAATATAAAAGAATTATAATTATTCTTATAATTAATATTGTTTCTTCGAAGAACTTGTGCTATCTTGACTGTTTCGACATTTTTCTGGCTAAAAACTAACAGTTAGTTAGAAATGTAGTAAAGCTATCAAAATAAAATGTAAGCTGCTTACCAAAACATTTAGTTTTTGTTACTTTTTCTGACACAAAAATACCAATCTATAATTTTAGGCACTTTATTGAAATTTGAATTCAAAGTTATTCTGGTTGAACAAACTGCGCAACAATCTTTGCAGAAATGTGCAACCAATCGAATGCAATACGTTGAACACGCATTCCATCGTCATTTCTGTTCCGATAACCTTATAAAGCAACGGTTGTGGTAGAAATAGATATACGACAAGGTATACGTATTCGAAACAAACAAAATACTAGTAAAAAAATAATAATAGAATATTAACTGTATATAATTGTTAGAAAAAGTCATGAAGTCACAAGTGCAAAAACGATAAGATGATAAGCGCATTTTAGATGCAAAAGTTCTTTAATGGTCATTTGACCGGATATAGTATGTTTATAGTGTTAAAGAAATAGGCAACTATTTCTTGGTCCTTTAATTTGTAATTAAATAAATTACGCTATGAAAATGACTCGATTTTACTTTATTTTTAAGCATTAAATTTAAATTAAGTTTTAAATCTAAAGTTTCAGTGATCAATTGACTCTTTTTTGCTACTATATTAGATGAACAGGAAATCATCTTTCTGTCACATTAAATTGTAAACTATATAAAAATTTTTTTTTTTTTAAATCAATGATAAATGTCTACGTTACCAGAAACCTTTTGCAATACAGATTGTAAAATTTAAATACAACTGCTTTTTATCAATCCGGCATTTAAATTTTACAAGCTAGATTGCAAAAGGTTCCCGGTAACGTGGACATTTATCATTCATTAAAAAACCACTTTGAACAGCCTGTGTAGATTTGAACTAAGCTGAGATGAAAGACCACTTGGTAGATTACTAAGTCCTAATTGCTCTAGTTCAAACTGTCGTCCCCCTCCCCTTCTTTTTTTGTCTTTGTTGTTCTGCCATTTCTTCTAGTCTTAGTCACGTTTCAAGAGCCACTTGCTTCTTTCTTTTCAATAAGATTCTCTTTAATTACTTTCAACATTTCCTTAAGAGGCCTCTACCATCGCCATCTTGGATATTAGGTTAAATTTTTGATCTGCGTTTTCTTAATATTTTCTAGTATTTTAAAAACTTTAACTGATATAGTATTATTCGGCAAGACTATACCTTTAAAAAAAAAGTGGAAAATGAAGAGATCACTTTATAAGATTAAGAGAAATATCGCTTGATAATTTTTAGTACTTCAATAAATGTTTCTTCAAAATTTTAGAGCAATAAAATTATGTAATTTGTGATTTTGAGAAACTAATTTAAAATTACACATTTATCAGTTTTTAGGTCTACAAAAATTTAGTTTTATTACAATTTAAACTGACTAATTTGGATGATGCTAAAAAAAATCTTATAATGTTAATTGCACAGAAACAAAAATATTTATTTCAAAATCTAAAAACAGAAAACGGTATGCAAATTAAATACTTTTGAAAAACTGATGATTGCAGAACTGTTTTATCATAATTTCGGAAAAGTTTTTTTTTTTTAAAAAACAACTCTGATTAACAAAAACAGAGAGAAATAAAGCGTTTTTGTAGACTCAAATCATTTGTGAGGGGGTTACATTAAAAATTCTCATTCGGGTGTTTCTGGAAAGGGTGTAGAGGAGGGTGGCTAATAGAAGTGACTGTCATAAGGTTTCAATTTCTCTCAATTTCCTATTTTGCAAACGGGGATAGCGTGGGTTCTCTAATGGAAGCCATGTTTTTTAGACATTGGTGAAATGGTGTTTATTTCTAGATTCTATTTTATTAAACAAATCTATGGTTTTATAAATGCCTACTCGGATTCTCTAACAGTAAACAAATTTTTGTGAAATTCATGAAATGGTAATACTCACACGACAATTAGTAATTTTATCGATCTCATGATAAGCAATAAAAGCATGCGTAATTATTTCTATTTTTTTCGCGTAATTTTTAACCATATTTATAATAAAAACAAAGCGGGAAAAAATAATGTAATAAAATCCAATTAAAAAAACAGGAAAAAGACATTGTGGGGATAGTAATTATCGACAATGCCAACCTTGATCTATGAAAAAGTACCCCAACATAGAATCAATTTAACATGTCTTATATACTTGAATTGGTATTGTATTTTTGTAGCGGTAGATACACTACGGTACTCCCCCACCAGAATTATAGCTGTGATAGAATTCGATGAATGGATACCACTAGTTGATTCATTGCTGTTTTGTGAGAAGTCGGGAGAGCTGTAATTAGTTCACGGTCGCTCCTGTGTTGCCTTTAGCAGTCGAGTGTATATGTTGTACGTAATCGAGACTGAGTAGCAACAGCGTGAGGAGGTTGTCAATGTCGCAAGAAGCAAGTCAAATGTTCAATGTGGAACTTAAATCGAAGTAGCGGTTTCAAATCGAAGTGGGAATTAGGGTTAAGGTAGGCGTGTTCACATGTGTGGGATATATTTATTGAAAATGTACCCCCACCCTAGAATCGAGTTAATATGTCTTATATACTAGTAAATTGGAATTGTATTTTGGTAGTGGTAGACAACAACATGCATAAATTTTTAACCACATTTAATGAAACTAAATTAAAGAAAAAATTGTGATCGCCGAAAGACGATCACAGGTTACCCATTGGCAAAATGATTCTACCGTATAAAGGGACATTGCATCTGTTGTGTTTGTCCTCATTTAACTTAAAAATTAACATTTTGACACCAGATATTTTGAGTTAATGTAATTAAATATTTTATCTTTTAAGTTTTTGTGCCCCCATTTCAGTATCTTAAGGATCTTACGAGCTCTGTTCAAAAAGAGATCATCAGATATATATAAGAAAACAAAAATAACCATAGTAGCAGTATTTGGTGGTAGATGTAGCTTATCGTAATTGAAGAATATGCTGTGTGACATTTTATGGTGAATTTGCGAACGTATAAGTTTCAGAATGTATCGAAACATGAGGATGCTATTTGCTAATCATCTTTATCCAAAGAAAACGATGTAACCTAAATATCTAGTAGAATGAAGCGATTTTTTAAACAATGAATCCTACAATCTGCAACATATTATTTCAATATCTTATTCTTAAACATAACATATTTCAAACTTTTTAAAATGCCACTAAACATTCATCAATTCCTTGAGTTATAGAAAAAAGAAATCTCATAAATTATATAAAACCTTGTGAATTTGCATTAGAATTACTAAACAATTTTTTTCTTTTTTTAAAACTTTTTTGCCTAGAAGACTCGATTAAAGCTGTAAATATGATTATCCCTAAAATTTTGTATATAGCTATAATAAGTTATGTTAATTTAATTTTAGTATGAAATCCTCGAATAAATATAGCAAAAACAGCATACTCTATATAATATTAGATAAAAAGTTCATGTATTTAAATTCTAAAAACTTAGAAAATCATAAATAATTTATAAATCGATACAAATTTTATTTTCAAAGGGGATTAAAATAATTTTTTTTTTTTTTTGCTTTTTGGGCAGGAATCAGCTTAAAAATTGTCTATTGCCTAGAAACTTCCGAGATATTTACTGTTAACAATTAATTAATCCTCTCCCAGCAATCACAAACATTATTTCAATTTTTTTTCCAGTCAGAGCGTGGTTGCCTAGCAACCTAGTAAAATGAAGCATTCCTCTTTTGAATTAGTCAATGGGTTATCTTAAAATATTAATTTGCACAGGCGACTTTTTTTGGCGGTTTTCTGGACTATCGCCAAATATATAAACCTTTATTGCTGCCCAATTTACCACCCAATTTTTTTAAAATTTTGTCTACCCCCCCTAATTCAAGTGTCTAGATTCCAAATATGTAAAAAAAAATATATGTTTATTCAGAGAAAGTACGTTTTTGTGTCTGATTTCGTAACTTAATTAATAGTTAGCACTAATTAATTAACATATTTGAAGTCACCCCCAGGAACCATTAAGATTGACACTTAGTTCGTGAAAATCCGATCATTAGAACGAAAGTTATTCAGGGTGATTCGTTTTTTTTTTTGCGGACTGTACACCTATGTATTAAACAATTAATGTGCAACAAATATCTAATTGTTAAGATATAAAACTTTAAAAAGGTTGGTATCAAAACTTACATAGTAACACACAAAAAGTTCACTTAGAAAAGTGAGGTTTGTCTGCTGCAACCACCAGATAATAGATATTTACATTTTAAATTTAAAAATGTGTGTGTAAATATTTTCATCAAAAATGAGTGGTTTCAAAAAGTTAAATCGGAGAATTTCTTCGAGAAAATTTCTGATACACACAAAAAATTTCTGATAAATTATATTCACAAAATACAAAAAAAATGAAATAAAAAAGAGCAACATACACGATTATTTTTGTATTTGAAAAAATATTTTCTTGGATGCAAAACCTGAGAAATAAATTTTTTTTCACCGTTGGAATGTTAAATTTCACAAAAACGAAGAAATTATGTTTTTATTAACGAGAAAAGTATTTTAAACCCATATAGATTTTTTACGAAAATTGTCCGCAAAAAAATGACTACTAATATATTTTAGTTCGTGGGCCACAAAAAAAAAGCTTCAGGGCCGGATGCGGCCCCCGGGCCGCCAGTTGGAAACCACTGCTTAAGATCAACCAATACACATGTTATAAGTGTGTTTCTGGTCCTATCTAAATTTCGAATTGGAGATATAATGAACTTGGCAGGAAAGAATAATTTCCATTTAAAAAAAAATAAAAATAAATAAACCCATCAGAAAAGATTTTAAAATCTAATCGGAAAGAAAAAAATCTCTTTGAGAAGGCTAAGGTTACTTCGGGCTATCGAGTCAAAGAAAAAAAAATACCCATGTTAGAAAAGAGATTTTAAATAACAAAAGCAAGCAAATATTTTGTTTAAAAAAATTACATAAGAATTTAATCTTTCGAATATGCAAATATAAAATTCTTAACAAAGTTGTTTTTTTTTTTTTTTTTTTTTTTTCAGTGTCAATTCGCTTCAGTAGTAGCAAATAGTTTTTTTTTTTCTCACTCACTATTTTTGGGTTATTCACTCTATTAAAATATTGAAATAAACTGCCTTCTTTATTCAACCCGGAAACATTACATATCTGACCTCACAAATTCAATTGTGATTTACATTTATACTGAATGCTTTTTTTTTTAAGAAAGTAGTAAGTAATAATCCAATTATTTGTGTGTTAGTATGTTTTTTTATTTAAGAAAAATAAAGCACCCGTTTCTTTTAATACTTATTTGTTAAGCGTTGTGGTGCATTTTTTTCTCATCGATAAATACCAGATTAAGTATTACCAGATTTTCTTTTTCTAATTACAGTCGGTATTCTATTTAACGAACTTTCTTTTTGCAACTTTCTCTATTTTGCGATTTTTTTTCGAGGAACATTTAGGAAATTTCTTCGTAAAATAACTTCCATATAGCGAAGTGAATTTTCTATTTAACGAACTTTTCTTTGAGATCCACTTTCCCTATTTTCCAAAATATTTCAGAACATTTCAAACTTGTTAACGCATTTTATGGGGGAAATAACCATAAATTGATTTTCGAAGCCACTTCAGTTTTAGAGAAAGCAGTAAAATCTCTTTCCATTTTTGTTTGCCTTTCACGCGAAAAACTCGGACAAAATTAACAGATTTTATCAGTAGCCATTTTATAATAAATACAACTATAATTTTATATACAAATTCAGCCTTTTTTTTTAGTTGAAAATGTACGTCGCATGATAGTGTAACACTGGATAATATTTTGCTCTATTCTTGCTTTCCATGCAGATTTCTTTTATGGTTAAGATTTATAAAATAATTTAAAAGATAAAGGTGTATCAATTGCTAGTTTAATTATGCCTAGCGTTTATGAATTTAAAACTTGTTTCGAGTTGTTTAAATATCACAAAATGTGATTTTCTTTTTAACGAATTTTCCATATGTCGAACTTATTATAGGGATATCATTAGTTAAAGCATGATATGCAATAATCAGACTAGATCATAAAAGGAATGTAGAAAAAGAATTGATACCATTGTTTTTTTTTTTTTTTAAATAAATTGAAATTATGTTTATAAAAAAAACTAAAAAAAATTAAAATTTACGATCCAAATATTTCAAATTTTCGCCCTTTATGTTCCAACAGAAGAAGCAAGCAACGTTATTTTTAAAGGAGTAGTAAGAAGAAAAAAAATGACAATAGCTACGTACATTAGCTAAAATAATAAGAATTCATGAGAAGGGGGTGGGGGTAGAAAGAGAATAAATTTCTTTGAGCGACACGCAACGGTATTGTCGTTTGCGCTCACACATTGATAGCAATTGGTACGGGGTTCTGATCTAAGTTATGTTCCTATTGTTGTAATTTGGAATGAAAAAATGATTTCCTGATAAAAGCACCATCGTAACTGTCAGAGTGGGAAATAAAGTCTTTATACCCCTCACTTTTATCATATTATTTCAGCTAGAAAAATTCCATTTTGCTGAGCGCTCTTCTACAGACAAAAAGGTAATTCTGACCACTGACCTCCGAAAATACAATTTTTTTGATAGTTTTTTGTTTCGATACCTGTGGATAGAATATTTTATATCTTTGTTTATATCGTCCCAAGAATACGAAGAACAAACACTTTTTGGAAGCTCGCTTGGAACATTCATTATTGGATGTGCCTTCTTCATTCTTGACCGGAAAGGGTGAGTTCTCTCAATATGCATTTAGAACAAACATATTTAGTTCCTTTAAAGTGATACTCTAATACATTTAGAACAAAGAGCCTTTAGAACAAGCATATTGAGTTCCTTTAAAGTAATATTCTAATAAGTATTTAGAACAAACATATTGAGTTCTTTTAAAGTAATACTTTAATAAGCATTTAGAACAAACATATTGAGTTCTTTTTAAAGTAATACAATATGCATTTAGAACAAATATATTGAGTTCCTTTTAAGTTATACTCTAAATATGCATTTAGAACAAACATATTGAGGTCTTTTAAAGTAATACTCTAATATGCGTTAGAATAAACATATTGAGTTCCTTTAAAGTAATACTCTAAGTGTAATTTTAGTATTTTAACAAGGGCTATTTAATTATCGTCCCGGTGACTTGAAACGGGATATTTTCTATCGAAAATCGAACTTTTTTTTTAGGTGCCTAAAATAATACATTAAAATGATTTTACGCATTCGAATTTTTATAACCATTTATAAAGCTTGGTGTACTAGCTTGTTTGATGAAGCGTTGTCACAATTGATTTATGACAATCATTATATTATCATAGCTGCCAACATAGATGGGAAAAAATCCAGTATGTTTTGCAAAATATAAATTTCTGGATAATTGTTGCAGAATGTACTAAATATTTCACACATAGGAAATTTTATAGTCATCAAAAAATAAAAACTGCAATATTTTCCAGTCATGATTGGCATTAAATATACTTTAAATATTAAAAAATAATTATGATTTATTAATTATGATTTAATAATTAATTTAAAAAGCGAGTTCTGAATAAATATAAACTGAATATTTAAGAACAAAAAAGAAGTTTTAATCTGATCTCTATAAATGAGGCTCGCTTCATTAAAGAAAGCAATAATCTGTGCAAAAGTTATATTTCAATAGGGATTTTTTTAAGAAACTTACTCAATTTTAGGGAATTTTTTAAAATATACAAAAACCAGGAGAATTTTTTTTTAACCAGTAGACCAGGAGAAACTAACAAAATCCAGTACTCTACTGGAAAATCCAGTAGAGTTCGCTGCTATGTATCATATTATTTCCTAAAAACTTCGCACTTATGCAAATATATTTAATTAATGTTTGGGCAACATGGTAATTCAATCCCTTCTTTCAACTATGATAGATTCTAAAATTCATAAATGTGTATAAAAGGAAATTCTGCTAATTATCAATTTCAAACGTAATTTCCAAGTATCATTGAAATGCATTTAATGATGTATTCAAAATCAATGAAATGTAGATAGATCAAATGTTTCACAAGATGTATGTGTTGTAAATTTTTAGGACTTTATTATGTGAGTATACTTTTATCAGTATACTTTTAAATAAGTACCAATATGTGAGTACAAAGCTAAATTAAGACACGAAAGTATTCAAGTGAAGCATGCTCGAAAGCAATCTGAAAGGAACAGTAAAAGCAGTTGGAGAGTGCAGAGATCATGGAGTGGGTTCTCCTATTAATTATTTGATTTTAATACATTATTGCACTTAATTTTTGCTACTTATAACATCATGTTAATCTATGGTTTGTTTCCTGAACCTGAATTTTCCTTATCGATTAATTAACTGAAGTGTTTTCTTAATGCGGTGGTGAATCTCTATGAATTTGAGATTGAACAAACCAGAAAATTGCATAATGGAACACTTAATATCAAGTTAATACTAAGTCGAGCTTTGATATTAATTTAAATTTAAACACCAGTAATTGATAATGCATACACCAGACTCATGCGCATACACATAATTCGAGAATTATCTGTGCTTCCTAAACCCCTACTACTAGATATCGTCAAAAGGCTGCTTCCAATCGGAATTAAGTATAAGATCACATGATTTTGTTGTCTTGGACGCTATTTTACATCTACTGGAACAAAAATTCGATATTATTTAAGTATGTTTTTTGTTGCACAATAAGGGTAATTAGATTTTAATACCTAAATTTCCGTGCACCGTATTAAATAATTTGACAATACGCATATGATTTATTACATTCTATTCTGCTAAGCCTAATTCGAGCTTGTCTTAATATTATCTCTATGCTACGAGTAGGTTTGATTTACAAAATAATTTTATCTTAAGACTTAGTGTGCCGCTTCCTAAACTATTTTTACTTTTAATTGCGATGTAAAAATAACTTCATTGACTCATATCTTATTATTATAATAAATGTTAGTTTTCCTGAACAACAAAAATTGTAGCAAACTACTTTACTCTAAGTAGTGTTTTGTTTTTCTTTTAAACAATCCTGAGGAAGTAAACATTTAAAGTTGAATATACAGTGTTTTAAACTTATTGTGTACACCTTTTAATTATTAAGTTTTTGCAAAATTAAAGTTTAAAAAATGCATGCATCCGGAAAAAAGCGTGTATAGAGAGACAGTAATAATCAGACTTCCTCAAAAGCCACGACATTGAGAGAGAATTACGGCTCTCTGTTGTCATCTTTACAAGAAGGTCGTAAATTTTTAACATTATAAAGTTTTCTGAAGAAGGGAACACGAATTTTACACTTTATGAGACAAAAGGCTCTTCTCTTCCCACTCCCCCTCTATCTAATATATATATTTTTTAAAAAATCTTCATTCTTCCTTTCATTCTAATCTACCCCATTCTTCTTCAAAAAAATTAAAAAGAAAGAAATTCACAAAAAAAGCAGAAAGAAGGATTTTAAAGAGAATACGAATAAAGTATTAAAAATTGTTAAGAATTCCAAAAAAAAATATTATGAAATTTAACTACAAAAGATATTATTTCGTCAACAAATCACACACTTATAACCGCAAAAAAAAAGAAATAAAAATGTTTTCTAATATTTAATATAGCCAAAAAAAAAAAAAAAAAAGAAAAAGCAAAATATATTAATAGTGTGAAGAGCACCAAAAGAAAATAAAAGAGAGACCAATTCGTTAACCAAATTTTATCAAGTAAATATACAAAAAAATTCAACAAAAAAAAAATCGAAATAAAACATAAATAGGAATGTATAAAGTGATAAGGGAGAAAGGAATGTCACGTACTTACGAATAACTTGCAAAAATGATTTAAAAAATATTTTCGTAACTACGTAGCCAGATTACAAAATATGAAACTAAAGTGTAAATAGAGGGTAGTGGATTATAGTTTTAAGGCGCATTCATACTGAAGTTAAGAACCGCATTTGATTTGTCTGTTATCTTGGATTGTCCCGAAAACTGGATTTGCGCTAGGTATTATACTAGATAACTCAAAGTTTATAAATAATAAAAGGTCAAATTTTAAACACAACATTTTAGTTTGATGCTTTTTATTGAAATTATTAAAATTTATTGAATACTATTAATTAATTAACCGAATATTTTGTTAGCTACCCAATTTTAACTACGGATTTGCACATAGTAAAAATATCAACCTAGATCAGTGATTCTCAGTTTTTGTCGGTCATGGAACCCTAAATGATGAGCTTTTCTTGGACGAAACCCCGACTTAATAAAGTATTTAAGGACAATTGCGTCTACCAACCAATAAGTCTACTTCATTTTAAAAATATTTTGTAGGAGGAATGAATTTTTTTCTTTATTTTATTATTAATAGCCATAACTAAATCTAATAGTTAAATTCTCCGTAGTGAACCTGTATTTCCAGGTATAGTTTATTTCTGGTGCATATTGTATAAACATATGCTGTAAATGAATAAAATAAGCTGAATTTTGATTTCTTTCAAAAGGAAAACTTAAAACTGCTTTGTTGAAAACGGTTATTGGAGAAAAGCATTTTTTTTTATTAACGAATTTAGTTATATTATTTGTATTTGAAAACTGTTATGGAAAATGCTTGCAATTTTTAATAAGTAATCGTTTTTTTCATAATTTATTCAGCATATTGTAGTTAGAGAAATTAGATTTTTGAAAAAAATTACCTTTTTTTAATTGAAATTTTAGTTTAATTTCATAAAAGCAATCAAATACTTAAATAATCTATTATTGATTTGATCTAAACATAATTAAAGATTTCAAAAATCATTACAGATTAAAACCTCTTTGACGGAATTTTAGTACACAATTAACTCAATAATTTTGTATAGAAATTAATTACATTTCTTGGATATACGTTTGATTTGAATCAAATTTTGGACAAGTATCTATTTCTTTTTTTGGATAAATAAATTGTACCTCAAATTCTTTTAATTGTATTTATTCGATTAAAAATATTAATTAATTAAATGTTTTTCGAAGCATTAGAATTTCATGTAATTAGTTTATTTATATTTAACTTAAAATTATTCTTTTTATCGGAAAAGAATAATTTTATCAACTGACATTCTATCAAAGGCAGGCTATCAAAGGAACATCTTTTAGTTTAAAGAGTGGAAAAAGTTTAGAAGGTGGAATGCTATTGGTGAGATCTTAGAAATCAAAGGTGGCAATAGATTTAATTTTGCGGCGTTTTAAAAAATTTAAAGTAGGTTTATTATGTTTATTTTTAATAGTTATCTAATGCTTACTTAACTAAACTTTGACACTATTTTCTCTAACTACTTACATTAAGCTATTAACAATATAATTAAAGAAGGTTTTTTTATGGATTATTACCAATACGCGATAGCAATGCTGGAGAGAAGACCGGTTCCATGCGTTTGGTCCTTCCCCCTTTCCTCTCCTCCTCTTTTTAGTTGTATAGGAATGTACTATGATTTTTCTCTTTTTTCTTAATATTTTTTGTATTTAATTGTTAAAAATTTCCATGACGTTTTCTTTAAGAACTATGTTTAATGTAGTTTTCAGTTCCACATAGTTTCTCAACTTAAAAGATTTTAATCTATGTGAAAATCAAGACCGAAACTAATGTATTTCCTTCTTCTGGGACTCTCCATACGCTAATGGCGAAAGTATGCGATACTGATCCAAGAAAAAAAAATGACATACTTTGCCAAAATTTGATTTTAAAGGACTTACATCCAAAAAATGTAACTGTACCTACTCTGTACAAAATCACTGCGCTATTTGTGTATGAAAATTAATAAGCAAGTATATTTATATAAAAATATTTTATTTATATAAACTGATATTTTAGCCCAGAGCAAATCCAATGCGGGAAAATCAGTGGTTAAAATTATATGATTAGCAAACAACATCCTGCAATATTCAACTAAATAATTAATATTTTTCAATAAATGTTATTAATTGCTATAAAAGTAATCGTATTAAAATGTTGCGTATAAAATTCGATCATTTATTAATTATAAATTTTGAATTATCTGATGTAATACCTTGCAAAATCACAGAACCTTGTGCAAATCTAATAAATTAAATGAAATATTAGTATTACGTAATTCTTATTGTCCCTCAGAGGACTGACAGTAAGGACGCGGTTCCCAGTAGAACACCGAAGTTAAGCATCACTAGCTGCGGTCAGTAAGCGGGTGATATTTGATTAGACTGCGTAGGGACCGAGGGTGCGTGGTATCGGTCCTCGTTAAACTGTTCTACCATAAAGTTCCTATTTAGGTCAACAAAAAAACATTTTAATTTAGTTACTTTTTGTTAAACAATTTAAAAAATTTTCTCCCATATAAAACTAAAATTAATTAATTAAATTTAATTAATGAAATAATATCTGAAGAAACTGTATTAACATCAAGTGTCAACCACTACAAGTTTAAAGAAGAAATGTATTTGAAGTTGAGTGGATGACTAAAGAGTATTTTATTAATGATTGAAAATTTGAACAAGATATAGGAAGAGCGTGAACTAATATTGGGAATTGAATTAATGACATCGGAGATGTTGCAATGCAACCGCTCCTAGGCAGTTGCACAACTCAAAAATGTATCTTCATGGAAGAGGCTATATAGAATTCATGCTTGGTATTTATAAAAATTTTCAAGCCAAACAAAATATCCGTCAGAGATCGAAACTAATCATGCTAAGTGTATGATATATGACGTCTTCTCTCTAAAAAGTTTTATTTTTAGGAATTAGTTTCTTGATATAAGTCTTTAGAAGCATCTTTCTCAATTCTTACTATTAGTTCACACTCTCCCTATATATCTTATTCAAATTTTCAATCTTTAATAAAATACTTTTTCATTCATCCACTACATTTCTTTAAACTTGTAGTCGATGACACTGGATGTTAACAATGTTTTTTCGAATATTAATTTATTCATTAAATAGGGATGAGCGAAAAACGGAATGGAATTATCCGATTGGTTAAAAGTTAGAAATTGTTTTAAATTTTACTATAAGCGATTCAATTTTTTACACATTTTAAAAATAACATCAGTGATAATTTCTAACTTACAGCTAAAAAAAAAAAAAAAATAGTTTATTGCGCACATTTAAATATTTAATTGTTTTATATTCACTGTGTTAAGGCCTGGTTTCTTAGGAAACGTCGGCGTCAGCTTGAAACGAACGTTTACCTCTGATTGGTCAATTTATGAGTTTGACAGCATACGTCATCGAACGCTCAGCTTAAACGACAACTGCCGTCTAAATCAACTGCAGTTGGATTACAGCGTGACGTCAACAACAGAAGCAATGGCGGACAACAGTCAACAACAGAGCATTGAAATCAGCCAAGATTTTAATTTTAACATTAAACATAGCTTCTTTTTCCTCTTCTTCTTCATTTAGTTAAGCTATAATGTGTTTTTTCTTGGACAAAGTCATTATTTGTTCTTTAAAGCACTGGTCGACAATCACAAAATCAATACGAATTCAAAATAAATATTTGTTTACGTTATTAACGCATGCGCAATGCGAGATAATGTCTGTGTTGGACCGACTGCTCACGCTGAGCTAACAAAACGGTATTTTTATGGCGTCAAAATTTTATCAACTTAACGCTGACGCCCAGTTAAGATGCTTCTCCTAAGAAACCAGGCCTTGAGTTAACAAGCCAGTATTTTGTTGGCGTCAGGGTAACGTCAACTTAACGCTGACGCCCATATAAGGCGCTTGTCCTAAGAAACCAGGCCTTTTAGATAAATTCAATAAAGAACATGACGTGGTGGTATGTGTGGTTCGCGTCTCCAAATTTATACTTTTACAGTTGTCTGACAACACGCTCATTTTTCTTTTCCATTCCTACTATTAGTTCACACTCTCCCTACAAATATATATTTATGTATCGTGTTCAAATTTTCAATCGTTTCAATACTTTTCTTTCATCCATTCAAGTTCAAATACACTTTTTTTTAAACTAGTTGTGTATGACACTTGATGTTAATACAGTTATTTCAAATATTAATACATTAAATAAATTTAGTTAATTTTAGTTTTACATGAGAGAAAAAAATTATAATTATTTAGTAAAAAGTAACTACAATAAAATTTTTCTTTATTCACCTAATTAAGAATCGACTTCATTTTTTTTTTTATATATACCTTGTTTATTATAATTATTATTATAACAAACAAGACTATACATAAACATTATCATATATTCACTTGAGCTGAAACTCTTAGAATATTAGTTTCATAGTACACATTTTAATGACACCTTTCTAGAGGGTGCCGTCAAAAAAATTGTTTCGAATGAACACCCTAGTGCATGGGTCGCCAAACTTTTTTCATCATCGACCCCTATATTATTTTTTGAAGTCTCCATCGACCCCCATAAAAGTAATTTTTCGTTAATTAAGATAAAACTTTGTGTTTGTACATTTATTTTATGATTTAAACATTTATTAAAGTAATAGTACATTGTGTAACAATAATTTTATGAAAAATATATTAATGTTGAAATTTAAATACCTTAATATTTATTAAATAATAAGTAATTATAAATAAGTAGAAATAATAAGTAAAGTAACTACAGATTTATTGCTTCTTAACCAATGAGATGAGTGTGCCTGGGTTTTTTTTATAAGGTTCGCTATATTGGGTTCAAAATTGGTCAATTTTAATTTTAAATCCCCTCGTAACTCCACATTTAATTTATTTCTGTACTTAGTTAAGATTGAATTTACGTGACTGAAACCGGCTTCAACCATATAGGAACTTGGAAAAGCTAGCATAAAAAGGCTGAGCTATTTCATAAAGTTTTACCATATTTTTGCACTATATTTACTATATTTGTTCAAAATTTACTTATTGTTAAATTTTTAAAAAGCGTCTTTGCTTCAAGATCCGATAATAATTCAGCAAACTCATCTTGCAGGTTGATGTCCACGTTTTTGATGATGCGTTTATTAATTTATGTTCTATAAAGAAACTGATATTAAGTCAATTATAAAAAAATTTCACAAATTTTACATACTCAATTAGATATTTGGGATTTACGTATTAAGAACTGTTTTTTCTTCGACCCCCAATCGACCCTTCCGTTTCGGATCGACCCCGGCTTTTGCTAAATAGACCCCTGGGGTCCATATAGCCCACTTTGGCGACCTCTGCCCTAGTGTAACACATTCAGTACCTTTTCTTTATAACACGTTAAAAAAAAAACTACACCCGAGAGGCTTATTCTTTCTTTAAAGAGAAATTTTTTTTCTCATTAAAATCGTAACATTTTCATAAACAATATTAAAGTTCTTACGTAATTAATTATTAATTACTGTCCTTAAGGCATTTTATTTGAAAGATTACTTCCACTTATAGCATTGTTAATTGCTGGTTTAAAACTCTACATTATACAATCTGTTCCTTCGCATTTACTGGAGAGAAAAAAATCTCGCATCAAAATAAATCGTGACCAAGGTAATCAAAACCCATTTGGCAATGCTCTCTCATTAAACAAGTGCATACCCGTATAATGATCACGAAGTATTACATAATGTTCTAATTTTTGTATTGTAATCTTGTATTTTCTTATCCAATTCTTGGAAAGTTGTGTTAAATTAACTAAATCTTAAAATTTTTATTTTTTTGAAATTAGTACAGAAAGTGCTTGACAATCCATTTTAGATAAGCTCAAAATTTGATTTCGATGTTCCCTTTATCAAAAAGCCATTAAGGCGAGGGTTGAGATTGTTCTTGTTTCCCGATGGCGCCATCTAGGGCCAAAAATTTGACTTCAGCTACACCCATACATCACACCCGTTTATAGAGTGGAAACATACATAGACCCATTCATTCACAGAGAGTAATTGTGGCCTGAACCAGAAAATGATCCATCTCCAATTCAGTACCCCCAAAGCCATAATTTGTTATGGGAACATGGAGGACTTTGTGACCAAACAGATTTAACGTGAAACCAGTAACCAATCACCATTTACTACACGGGGAGTCTTCGGCAGGCTGGATTCGAACTCCCATTCTCACGAACGTAGAGGGCCAACTAGGCTACCCGGCCCCAAAAATGTTAGTGGTCTCATCATTTCTTAACACACCGTATTACTATTTTTTTTTTACTACCAGTATCTTTCTATTAACTTCTGTTTTTCCTACGACTCATATAAATTCACTTTATTTCGTATTCATTTTATTTACTCATATAAATTTATTTTTATTTTATTTTCAGAGTTGTGAAAGGAGAGAGGCGTCGATGTAATCTCATTCGGTATGGACTGATGAATGTTTATAAAACAGTCGTACCATATGAGATATCATTGTGCCTCTTCAGCCTCACTTTTTTTGCTGATCTGCTGATTCCGGAAACAGAAGATAAGTGAATATGCATTTCTATAACTAAAATTTAATAGTTTTTCTATGTTAGCAAATGAAAAAAAATGTTTCCTCTTTAGGTACTTCATTTTCGTAGCACAAGAGCTGCGAAATGGGCTATTGGGGACGGTAACATCCCTGAGGATAATCCGAAGACCTGCCATCTGAATTTTCATCCTCTGCGGAGGGGATGGCTCGCCTGCTTTGGTACCCCAAGTCAAAATTTTCGATGGTTTTCCGTTGATTGACCAACATAATCATGATGGTAACTATCAATATTTCCATCATGAACCTTCATATTTTCTAATGGTAACCAACATAGGTAACCATCACCTCGATATAGGAATTCGGACTGATTTATGATGGTCCATAAGAATAGAAACTCGTTTTGATGGTTCGATCATGTTGATCCATCACGAATTTCCATCATAGTATCATAGAAATCAAATGTTGGAACGATCATGAGCTACCATCATCCTAAAGTAGGAATTCGGACTGATTTATGATGGTCCAACAGAAACCAACTATTTTGATGGTATATTTCTGAGAACCAAACAAGAATTCTCATTTTACCATCATGGAAATGTTTAGTTGGAACCATCACGGATTGTTGGTCCATGAGAGTCAAACTTCTATTGATGGTTAACTTCCATAGTATTAAGGTAGCATTTTCAATCATCGAATGATGGAAGTTTGTTGGTATATCAAAGTCATAAACCCATAATGGAAAATACTGGATGATGGTGACCATCAAATGATGTTGGACCATCATGAATCGCACTGAAACCAACATAAACCATCAAAATGTTTTGATGGGACCATCAAGAATTTTGAATTGGGTAGCCCGACGACCTGAGCGAGTCGAGCACTTTAGGGTAGAACAGTTTAACGAAGACCGATACCGCGCACCCTTGGACCCTTTCTAGGCTGAACAAAGTGGTCATCCATCCGCTTACTGATCGCAACCAGTGATGCTTGAGATTGGTGTTCTACTGGGAACCGTGTCTTTTTACAATAAATCCATTGCGGGAAATTTTTTTCAATGTCAGCAAAAAAGTGTTTTCTTCACAGGATGCAGAGGCGTATAGTTTGTCTACGGTAGGAACTCCCCCCTCCTCAACGTCTGAGGCCGTCTTCTGCTATGGAAACAAGAATAGTACATTTCAGGGAGGGTAGCTTCTCCAGGGTACGTAGCCAAATCTGTTAACAACCTTTTAAGTACCAATCTAGGGCTAACACAATAGACCAAAGAAAAATATTACCTTTCTCCCGCTGACCCCAGCTAACCAAGAGTTATACCTTGTTACCATAGTCACCGCCACAGGTTCAGACGGATGGCTAGGGGAGTTCTTATTTTAGACAAGCTATAGCTAGATTTTAATGACGTATTTAGATATGTCAGGTAAATGAATTGGTTATTCGTTTTTAGGATCATTTCAAGTTTTATCTTATCTAAAAACCGTCATTGATTGTTACAAAAAGCAACCGCAACACGGAAAAGAATTTATAAACTTTAAATAGTATGATTTTAAATATAACTCGATAAAATCAGAAATGTTTCATTCTATTATTTGGGTAAAAATTCAACATTTGTAGTTTCTATTACGCTTAGGATGTTTTTGATCGAGTTTATAGTTTTTTTTTATTTAATTGAATAATAAGTGTTTATTTTAAGGTGATTTTCCAATTGGTCGTTTCGAATTTTTCACATCTATCATGAAGCCATCTCAGTGGAAGTCTTCAACAATGTCTCTCGGGCTTGTTTATGAGGTTGAACTGCTTCATGAGGTTGTTACAATAATCTAAATAAATGACCGAGAGGCATTATTAGGTTTGATTTGATTACTTTGAACAGAACCGAAAATTTTGCGCAATTTATTGACCGCCATAAAGAACTATTTTATATTATAACCGACACTGAACAGCCGACCCAATTTTTTGGGGTTTACGACTATTAATGTTCAATTCCGTAGTCTTGTAATTTTAAACCCAATCTGGAAGACAATGGAGCTCCTGGATCAAGTATCAGGAGAAATTTGCCCTATTGGTGGACTTTTTGATTGAACTAACCGCATTTGCGTTACATGGAGAAGAAAACCATGAAAACCTTCCATGATTAACCTGACGGCAAGGGGACTCTAACCCATGATCCGTCTACTACTGAGAATATTTTACATCATGTCGGTGCGAGTCGGGTTCGAAATTCGAATCAACCAGCCGTTGCCGGGATTCGAACCCGGTTCACCTCATTGGGAGGCGAGTGCTGTATCCACTGAGCCACCACGGCTTTTGGTGGTTAGTTTGTAAAAATCCATTAATATGGATTTTTACAAAATTCCTTTATATTTAATTAAATGGTAATGCAAGATAAAAAAAATAGCAAAAAAAGAAATTAGTAAAGAAATTCATTGCCTCAAAGCTTTAATGAAGTCCTAACGCAGGATATTATTGAAAATAGTAATAAAATAACATTTGGGTACAATTAAATGCGTGTATTTTTTTTATATTATGATAATTCTAAAATAAATTAAAATTGAATACGGAGTAAACTGAAAAAAAAAATCATAATTCCTTTTGCTAATATTTCTCAATAAACTAAATTACGCCATGCAATAAAATAAAAAATCTTCCTAGACATAAAGTGTCTCAAAGTTTTGTAACTGCATCAATTTGTTCTTTAACGCTGCAAAAAAGATGTAATTTTTTTTTCTTTTCGCAACAGCTTTTGAATTATGATAGTGATAAATATGCTTGATAGTTGGGACTTACTAAGTGATAAAATAAAAAGATCGAATGTTATTAATGCTTAAGGAAAAAAAAATTTTTTTTTCTGATTACTCTCACAATTTTATTTTTATCCCTGAAGCTTAAACATAAACAAGCTGAATATGTTTTAATCCAAAGCTATTTCTAAACAGTTTATTCTTTCCACAAATAAATAATTAAAATCGCTGCTTTAACAAACTATTAAGTATTTTTCCAAAGTAGATCTCCGCACATAAGTCTAATAATAACAGTTTAAAAAAGAAAACAAAATTAAAAATTACGAAAAAAAATAAACAAATCATAATTCTTTTTGCTAATAGTTCTCAATAAACAAAAAATCTCCTTAGACATAAATTGTCTCAAAATTAAAAATTACGAAAAAAAATAAACAAATCATAATTCTTTTTGCTAATAGTTCTCAATAAACAAAAAATCTCCTTAGACATAAATTGTCTTAAAATTAAAAATTACGAAAAAAATAAACAAATCATAATTCTTTTTGCTAATAGTTCTCAATAAACAAAAAATCTCCTTAGACATAAATTGTCTCAAAATTTAGAGACTGCATCAAATGAAAGATGTTCTTTAACAATGCAATAAAGATGCAAAATTTCATTTGTTTCAAAACAGTTTTTGAATTATGACAGTGATAACTGTGCTTGATAGTTGGAACTTACTAAGCGATAAAAAAAGAAAAAAAAAACGATCACATTGTTTATAATGTTTAAAGAATTTTTTTTTCTTTCTGCTGATTACTCTCGCAATTTCATTTTTATCCCTCAAAGCTTAAACAAAAACAAGTTCAAAATATATATAATTTTTTATCTCAAGTGCAAAAAAAAGCGATTTCTAAATAATTTGTTCTATCCTCAAATAAATAATTAAAATCACTAATCTAACAAACTATTAGAGTCATTTTCCTAAATAGAATTCCGAACATAAGTCTAATAATAACAGTTACGAGATAAATAGTTGTTTGGCGAATATTTACAAGTTTACTAAAGAGGCCAAATAACGCCAAATGCGTGTGTGGATTGTTTTACTTTTTCAAGGAGCGGTAAAGTAAGAGCACAGGTTGAAACCCTCGAGAGTAAATCATTAAAAATGTCTCTGGATTTAGATTATTTGAGATCAAGAGAAGGAATTTTGCGAATTTTTGAAGCGGTAAGTATGTTCGATACTATGTTACATATTTAGAACATTTTATTAAAAGTCAAAAAAGTTTATATATTAATATCGTCTGCCTGATACTTAATAATTATTTATTTGCACTACTTATTATTTCTTTTTCTAGGAAAAATGTTTTTTTCAGCTTAAATAACAATTTTCATCCTTTATTAAAAAAAATTAAAGAATATTTTTTAGAACAAAAACGCTTGTGTTTCAGAAAAAGAACGAAAGAGGAGGGAATGTTTAGAAAGCGAGCATTCCCAGGTTAAGCATGCGTGGGACGAGGAAGCTGATTTTCGCCTTTTTTAGTCGCCAAAACAGGCAGATTTAAGTAGGATGGGATATGTTTTTTCTTACGTTAAAAGAGCATGCAGTTAGGCCAGATCACAACACGTTTGGGGGACCCTCTCAACATAATCCGATTAAACTTTCGCTCTTTATTAGACTGCATTTTAAAGCTTTGATAAGGAAAGTAATTACTTCAACATCCAGTACCGTCTTTACGCATGGGCACATCCGGTGTCCAGGTTCTCAGAGAGTCCTAGAGAATCTTACGTTTTATAAATAACATTTAAAAAAAACTAAGAATAAACAACATTGCCTTATGTATTCTGTAAAATAAATAGATTCTATTGTATAAAGTATGCATTTCCCCCCTTACAAATAGTGACTGATTTATCATGCAAACACCAATAATTTGAATAGTTTATCACCCAGAAAACCTAAAAAGTCAACCGAAATCTATTTTTCTACATTCCAATGAAAATTTTTTGGTACTCCAAAATATTTTAGGTACTTGGTGGTTAAAAGAAATGTTTTATTAACTGTTCAGTTTGATAAAATAATTCATACCTTTTGAATTTTTTTTTTTTGATTTGTTATACCTTTATGTTTATTTAATTTAATTATTTTTATTAACTTGCATGGTTTTGAAAATTATTTTATTATTTGAAAACTATTATATTATTCAATTTAAAAAAAAAAATTATGCATACAGTTTAAAAATGCTCAATTTGGAATTTTGGGGGTAATTAAAATGTGTTAAAATTATTGCATCATATCTTAAAAATGATTTACTTTATGCATGTGAAGTTTTTTAGTTCTATTTCTAAACATTATGCTATGTTATAGGGGTCTAAAACATTTTTGTGCCGAGGGGGGGGGGAGGGGCCCTGCCAACATCCTTGTATCATTCATAAAAGTGGGTTCAAAAGTGGGTTCATAAAAGTATCATTCATATAATTAAACCCCTAATCTGGCAACACTGTTTTTTACTCATCCGTATTTAATAAATTAATTCATATTTGAAAAAACTGTATTAATAACAACTGTCATCCACTACAAGTATAAACAGAAATGTCTTTGAAGTTGAGTGTATGAATAAAAAGTATTTTATTAACGATTGAAAATTTGAACAAGATATATGGGAAGAGCGCGAACTAGTAGCCGGAATTGAATAATAATAATTAAGTAGTTCAGCAAAATAATGTAGAAATATTAGACATTTAACATAGCATTTTCGTCATTTATTATTTTCCTCATAAGTTTAGAAAGTCTCAAGTATCGTATGCCTGACTGTAATATCGAGTTCTTAAAGGGTCAAACAATAGCCGTAAGTGGTATTCGCATTCCATTGGGAATATCAGGACGTAGATCGGCTATTGAAAAAACCTTAATTTTAATTTAAAAATAAGTAAATCGTGACAAATAGAGAAAAATAGTAACAATTTAGTTAAAAACAAAATTTGCTCTCTGAGAAAAAACTCTCTCCCCCCCCCCTTTCATTTTCTTTAAGATAATGCATTTGAAGAAAATTTAGGTAGCTGCTTAATCTACATTCTCTGGCTAAATTATTAGACGCACTATGTAAAATCTTAATTATTAGGTGATACTCTACAGCTTTATTGTTTTTACGCGACTGAAACCGGTTTGCACCTGTTTACGTGCGTGTATCAATTGGTTAGCATTTTAATGCAATGCGTTAAAAATAAATACAAATAGGAAGTATATAAAAAATCTCCTGTATAAAAACCCATTACACGTATGTTTAAATATAAAATTATTGCATACAAACTCGTGCAAAACATGTCATTATTAAAAAACTACAGTGGGTGTAATAATTTGGCCTAATTATTATAATGTACTAATATAATAAATATTCTATGTTTATATAATATATCGTCTAATTTATTCAGTCGTCGAATTTGTGTTATATATCCGTCTGATTTAACCAATTGATACACGAACGTAAGCAAGTGCAAACCGGTTTCAATCGCGTAAAAACAATAAAGCTGTATAAAGTAAGACCTGATAATTAAGATTTTACATAGAATCGTACAGTGGGTCGAATAATTTGGCCAGAGACTGTATTTGTTGCCTAGCGTTCTCTAATAAAATAGGTTTAATTACTTAAAGAAGAAAGAAAAATCGTAAAGTTGGTTTATTATAAACATTTGTTTTTTAGCTGCGAACACAGCATTTTTAGTAAGAAAATTTATTAAAACGTAACTGTTAATTATAGTACTGAATTATAGTGTTAATTGTATAATTAATAATAACTAAATTAACTGTAAATATGATAACGATATGCGTGTTAAAAAAATAAATTTACGGCAATTAACTTTGCTGTAAGTAAAAGTTAATGGTTAAGAGTGTTAGACAGAAGAAATTTGATTTAAAGAAAATTTGACAGAGCCGTTGTTAAGAGTAACAGTAAACAGTGATGCGCATGCGCGAGTTTACTCTTACATAGTGGGACAATTGAAGTCAAGAGTAATTTAAGAGTAAACTCGCCAAAAATATCTATGCATAATGAACTTAAAGTTAAAAAAGAATTCTAATAAATATCAAACAGCAGCTGTCACCATACCAAAGCGCGCAATGACAACGCATGCGCACTGTTACTCTTGAAGAAGAGAACAGAAGAAACAAATTTGAGAAAATTTAATTTTTATGTATGATATTAATTACTTGTTTAAAATTCAGGTTGATTTTTTTTTCTAAAAAAAGTGCATTGTTTTAAATCAACTGTTGTTTTTGAAAGCATTAATGCACTAGGTCGAAAATATTTTTTATGCAATATAATTTATGAGCATATTTTTAAGGTTATGATTTTTTTTAAAAATTTTATTTCATGGATGATGAAGGTTTTATCTGAGAAATAATGAAAGTGTATTATATGCATAGTATTGTTTTATTTTCCAAATAAAGTAATGAATAAAAAAAGAGATTAAAAGTGGGTAAAAGTGACGTGCTGTAATTTTAAAACTCAAACGTCAATTTTAACGGTAATTTTAACGCAAAACAACATGCTGTTCAAGGAACACGTTTCACTGTAGTTTTAAAACTTCCCTTAGTTTTAAACCCCGCTGTAGAATCGCAGCGACACGGCGACATTGTCGCAGAAAGTTACAGAGTTCTTGCAAAAAGATTTTTCTTTTGAAAAGTGAAAAAAAAAAAAATTACTTTTTTGACGCGTTCAATTTACGACGATAGAATCGTAAATCAATGTAATGTTTCGATTGTATTTTCGGCAGTTATTGATATTGATTTTCACGTGGATTTTAAATATCCCGATGTATTTCACACAATGTGGAAAATTCAAATCGCGCATTTGAGTATTTACTTTTTAAGGCAATAATTCTATCGAATTTTTGGCAGATATTGCTTTTGATTTCTCCATAGTTTTTAAATTCGATATTTTTTATGCGATACTATTTATACAACGTAATCTCGAAAGGAAACACGTAATTGAGGAGCCTGATTCGCGTGATTTCGTCGTTGATATTTTTTTCGGCAATTTTCTACTACGGATTTCATGATTTTTAATTATATTTTTTACTGTGATAATTATTTACAAAATGCGAAGAAGGAAATAATTTGTGTGTTCCTTCCCACAAAATGTTATTACACCCATGATATTAGAATAAAAAAATATTAAAAGTTTTATTTAAAAAAAAAAATTATATAGTTTTTTTTTTTTTGTAAACGCAGTGCTATTGTCATTTTAAATTTGTAACAGCTATGTTTGTTAGTACTAAAAGTATCTTACAGAAAGGTATTAGTGCTAGAGAGTTTTGTCGCAGATAGCTAGAAAAAATTATTCCACAGGGGATTTTAAAATTATTTAATTTCAAGTGCTTTTAAAACTTAGTAAATATATTGTTAGTGTACAATTGCGCAAAAAAAGAAAAAAAAAACGGACAACCCTAATTAATTTTTTATTAAATGACCGGATCTTCACATTCCAGGACTCAATCTTAGGGGTGACCTCAAATATGCTATTTAATTCAGACGATATTTTAAGTTACGAAATCAGAAACATAAACTTACTTTCTCTGATTAAACATGTCTTTTTTTCCCAACAGATTAAGAGTTCTGACCCCCAAAATATAGGGGGTAGCAGCAATTTGAAAAATTTGGTTCCAATAGTTTAGTCAGATGAGCACTCCAAAGTTTGGACCCCTTAATGCAAATTTTACTTTTTGTGTATTTCTCCATATCTAAAGAAGTTTAAAAACTAATTGAAAACTTTTTACGCATAATTATAAAATTCATTTATCTAAGTATAATTCTATGCAAAAAATAACTTTTAATAAATTGTATTACTTTATTTAATATTAGGTGAAAATTTTTGAATTGAAAGGTAAACATTTTAAAGAATATAATTTTACATAGCAAATTACAAACTTAGAATGAAATTGGTCTAATAGTTCCTGAAAAATCGAATTTTTAAAATACGATTTTTTGAAAATTGGATTTCTCAGGAACTATTAGACCGATTTTACTTAAATTTTGTATTTTACCAGGTAAAATTATATTCTTTAAAACAATGTAAAACATTATATACCTTACGATTCAATACTTTTTCGGCTAATATTAAATAAAAAATATTACAAAATAGTAAATATCTAATAAAAATTATATTTTGCATGGGATTATCTTTGAATAAATGAATTTATAATTGTGTCCAAATTTTTTTCAATTCGTTTTAGAAGTTCTCAATACAAAGCGAAATACGAAAAAAAAAAAAAAAAAAAAAAAAAACATTAAGGGGTCCAAACTTTAAAACGGCTCTCGCGGCGAAACTATTGGGACCATATTTCCCAGATTGCGTCCTCCCCCTATATTTTGAGGGTTAGAAATTTGAATCCATCATAAAAAAGGTATGTTTATTCAGAGAAAGTACGTTTTTGTGTCTGTACTACTTAATTAGCATATTTGATGTCACCCCCCAACGAATCATTAAGAATGGGTCCGAGAATGTAAAGAACCAATAACTAGATCAGATATTATTCAGTGTGTTCGCTTTTTTATTTTGTGCACTGTATGTAAATACTAGTAACGTTTAATAACAATAGACGAGGATATTGAGATTAACATTACTATGTTTTTTTTTAAATTTTATTCGGTGGTTAGGATTGTAGAGACCATCAAAATAGCCATACAGCATATTCCATCATATTTTGACGGCTGTTGTTGGTCCAACAATAAAAAACGTAACTTATTGGTTGACCGCGTCATAATGGTAAAACAACATCAGCCATCAAAATATGATAGTTCATATTGGTTCATCAAAAATCAAACATTGCTTGATGGTTTACCATCGTAACACAAAACCAACATTTTCCATTTTGTAATAATGGAAATTTGTTGGGCCATCAAAAATAGATGGAAATTTGTTGTATGATGGTGACCATCAAAAATCTTACTGAAACCAACATAAACAAACCAACATGATGGCACAAATCAAAATATGATGGTTCATATTAGTCCATCACAAATTAAACATTGCTTGATGGTTTACCACCATAAAGACTTCTAAAGATTCAAATTATATTTCAATAAGGAATCTTACCTTGTTTCGGGTCCAATCTATCAGTCTTCACACAGTATTCTCTTCCGCATCTTTGTGGTTGTAGATAACTAAATCAATACCTATACTGAAAAATACTTTGAACAAAGACGTTTAAGAATTATATTAAATAACAATAAAATAAACTGGAAAGCTATTTACAGATGATGAAAAAAGTTGTAAGTTGTTCTCAACAAATTCTAGGCTACACCACACTGGAGGAGAAAAAGTTCGTAAGTGAATGTTTCAATATTTGTCCGTTAAGGGGTATCAGGGAATTTTCAACAATGGTTATGGCTCTATACATGCATGGAGAATAGACAAAAAACAAATAATCATTCTGTTTAAAATGAAGAGTCTTGATTATTCCAAAATGAAATATTTACTTGATAGGTGATAGGGGTGTGTGGTATTATCTGCATAAGCAATGGAAATTATTGCGGACACTGGGATATGTACAGATTCTACAACTTTGTGGTGACGACTACTCTCATTCTGGCAGTCATTTTCATCATCTTTTATCTCTTCAGAATAGACAAAGCCATCACTTTCATCAACTGCTTCATGTGTGTAAGTCTCTCTTTTATTTCTTGCAACAGTTCAAACTGTGTCTCGAGACCTTTGATTCATACTCACTTTCGAAAACACGGTGTCGACGGTCCCTGGTCAAATTATTAGACGCACTATAAAAAGAAAAGCAAGGCTTGCTAGCGGTCTCATCTTGGTCACTTGATGTGACCGCTAGCAAGCCTTGATAGAACAGTCCGGGTACGTCTGTCACACGGGAAGTCAAGGGACCAACCCGGTTTTGATCCCTTGTACCAATTATGGGTTGAGGGTGTTTTCCACTCCTCCGAGATTTTTGATTTTTCCAGAGAGTATAACTCCAAAAAAGTAAGTGTGGAAGAGGGAGTTGTTGCAATCCTGCAACCCTCCTTAGCAAGAATATCGGCCATTTCATTCCCGTGGAGATTCACATGGGAAGGTACCCATTGCAAATGAACATCATGATTAAGTGAAATGAGCTTTAATTTAAGCAGGATAGAGGTGTTGATCCTGTCGCCCACAAGAGGCCCAATTACTAAGATGGTGGAGAGAACTACGGCTGTCAGACAAGATCCATAGGTCACCATAATCCTCTTCGGATAGAATAGCTTCTAGTCCCAGGTCTATTGCAATCAATTCACTTCTGAAGACAGAGCAGTGATTAGGATTACGTTGAGAAAGAGTCAAATTAGCTCGAGGCGTTTCGATATAAATGCCACTGCCAGCAAGATTGTCAATTTTACTACCACCAGTAAAAAATTTAATGGCATTGTTAGAATTGTGGCTCAAGTTTTCCAAGGTCAGTTGTCTAAGATTGTTGTCAACTGCTAATTATCAGGTGATACTAAACAGCTTTATTGTTTTTACGCATCTCAAAACGTTTTGCACTTATTTACGTTAGTGTATCAATGGGTTAAATTAGACGATATATAATATAAATTCAACGATTGGATAAATTAGAAGATAGATTACATATATATAGACTATTCATTAGTGTCTAGTAATTGCATGTTTTGCACAAATTTATATGCAATACTTTTATATTTAAACATATGGGTTTTTATTCAGGAGATTTTTTTATATACTTTGTATTTATTTTTAACGTATTGCATTACAATGTTAACCAATTGATACGCGAACATAAACAAGTGCAAAGCAATTTCAGTCTTGTAGAAACAATAATGCTGTATAGTATCACCTGATAACTAAGATTTTACATAGAATCTTATAGTGCGTCTAATAATTTGACTGTAAAGACATTATTTTGTCCATATGTTCTCATATAAGAAAACCGATGAAAATTACCTTTAGAGAAAATACCAAAATATCGCGCATATTGAAAATTATATCAAAATTAAACTACAAAAGAAAGCATGGGAAATTGGTTAGGTAAAAATGTTATTATAAGATTTTCTTTATAACAATTTAAGCGTAAGAAATAATTCTTCGATCATTAGAACAAAGAAATACTTTTAGCAAAAGTGAGATATTAGTAAATGTTGCCGCAAAATAACTTGGGCCCTTATTAAGCTAAAATTCATGAATCTTGGCTCAAAAAGTTTTTCAAAAAAGTCAGGACGCTATTTGGAACAGTAGACATATGACAGAGTACTTTTAAGAAAGACAAACGATAAACTAAATAAAGAGAGTATAATTCGTTCTACTTAAGCATAATAAAGAAAAATTTTAATGCAAAAGAATAATAAAATAATTTTTTTTTTTTTTAAATTTTAGAATTACTTTATTTAGAACAGAATGTTTTAACACTTTTTATAAATAGACCACTAAAAAATAATTCATAGTTTGAAATCAATGTTCATAGAAAATGTTTATAGTTTTGTATTAAAAAATAGCGGTATCAACTAGTCAAAATGTATCTAAATTTGTAAATGTATTGCTGATTGGAATTGATAATTTTTTTCATATCAGTTGGATAAGTTCTTTGAAAATACAAAACACACTACAATATTTGTTACTGCATTAACAGAGAATAATAAATAAGCGTATGCCCCCTGAATTCATCACCATGAAAATTTGACAATAAGTTAAATGGGCTCCTCTAAAAAAAAAATTACTGAATTTCCCACAGGAGAGCTCTCCTAAGTTTGGGCCCTTAATATTAATCTTTACGTATTCTGTTATGTCTCGAGAAAAGCGAATTGAAAACGAATTTTGCACACTGTTATAAGATAATTCTCAGCAAAAAATAAATTTTAAGAAATATTCATTATTTTATTTATAATGGTCAAAAAGAATTTCGAATTGTAAGGTAAGTAAAATATTGCATCATTTTAAAGTGGGTAGTCTTACATGGCAAAATGCAAAATTTGAGCAAAATCGGTCGAATAGTTCCTGAGAAATCGAATTTTAAATATCTAACTCTTTTGAAATTCAATTTCTAGGGATCTATTCGACCGATTTTGCTCAAATTTTGTATTTTGCCATTTAAAATTATGTTTTTTAAAGTGGTGCAAAAAATTGCGTACCTCATATTTCAAAATTTTTTCGACCATCATTAAATAAAATAGTTACTAAAAGTCACTTTTTTTTCGAGGAATTATCATGGGGTAAACAAATTTTATAACTGTGAGCAAAAATTTTTAAATTCATTTAAAAATTCTCGAGACATGAAGAAACACGCAAGAGGTAAAATTAACATCAAGAGGTTCAAACTTCGGAGCGCTCTTCTGACAAAGCTATGGGGACCATATTTTGGGGGTCAGAAATCTGAATCCATCAAAAATGTGTGTTTATTTAGAGAAAGTACGTTTTTCGTAACTTTAAAAAAAAAAAAAAAAATCGTCTGCACTAATTAGCATATTTGAGGTCCCCTCTCGAGCCATTAAGATTGAGTCCTAGAACGTGAAGATCCGATCATTAGTTATTCAGAGTGCTCTGTTATTTTTGGCAACTCTTTATATCAATTTGAATTATGAATATAATTAGTGGACGGTCCCTAAAGTTGAATTATGGAATTTCGCGATTTTAACTAGCATTGATAATTAAAAAGATTTTAAATCGAAAATCCAAATCTTTTGAGTCTTCAAATCAACTATCCGCATTTGTATTCGCAGAAAATGGAATAATATGTGTAGATGATGCGCAAAAACTAGGATATAAAGCTAAAAATCAGGAACAGAATATTTTTCATCAAGAGAATCAAAAATATCAGGACAACTACTATACTACTAAAGCAGAAACAGTTCAAAATGGGATATCTTATTTGGTACGATAATACAAGCGGTAAAAACTTTAACAGACGATGATTTTTTGAAAAGTTTAAAATCTCCACCAATAAAAATGTTTTGTGCAAAATAAAACAGGATTTATTTCAGGTGTTCGTCAATGATGTTCTGTTTACTGTTCTGTACCTTGTAGCCACCATATTGATAATCATCACAATCGGGACCTGTAGAGCTGGACAAGTGGCCAGAATTTTTGCTACGGTGAGTATCCTCTAATGCAACAGGGTAGAATTATTTATTGAAGCATAGGAAAGTCTTAGTAGCTCGGAATATATACACACACAAGAAAATATAATAATAATTTATAAATATACACAAAAATAATAAAATAAAATAGAAAAACTTTTAATGGGAAAACGTAAAGGTCTTCATCAGGACACATCCTTTACGATAAATGCGATATTTCTGAATGCTGAATAATTATCCTCGTATCGAAATTTTTTTAAAAATATGAGACTGAAGAGAGATTAAATTGTTTCCAATTTAAACTGTTATATAATATAGGTTATTGTTATATATTGTTAACAAGTAAAATTATTTCTCTTGCGTTTCTTCGCCTTGTGTAGATTTTTCGTAGTTTTTTTTTCTTTTTATCGAAGGTGATTATTTTTCATATCCAAATAATCGTTCATTTTGTTGAGATTAACATACTAACAAAATTTTCTTTCATAAGATAATAATTATTTTACATTTTATATGTAAAAAGAAACAAATGTTTTTTTTAAAAATATCGACTTGAAAAATAATAAACTTAGATGAATGAGCGGCAGGAAGTTAGTAAGCGGAGCAAGTAGGAGACAGACACTCCTAGTAAATTAAAATAATGCAAAACTTATGACTGCAAGCAAAGTGTTGATAAATATTCATAATAATGAAAAAAAATATTGTGCATAAACTAAATAAAATATAATTATGAAAAGAAGAAAATTGTGATTGTATTATTGCAATCACTGGTTACCCATTGGTCAAATGTTGCTTTTTCTTCCTTAAGGGGTCTAAGGGGTGTTTCGGTTCAAAATTTTCGAATTTTTGAAAAAAATATATGTTATTCTCTGTTATATTCTGAACATTTTGACATCAAATTTATGATGATACACAAAATATTTCCGAAGTTATAACAAAAATACTGAAACGCACTTTCTCGAAACAATAAGTGCCACGCCCCTTTCCCAAACATCGTCTGCAAACTTTCACAGTTTTGTTTTCATTGCCGCGTGTTTTTGCTTTCTTATCCGTCATAATTTCTTAATATCACGTGATAATTATATTTTTAAACATATTATGATCAAGCAGTATTTCTACATCTCAACTCTTCTCACAATCAGTCTTTCGATTGTTGCTTTGTTGATTAAAATTAGCGTCATTAGCGTGAACTTTTTGTTATCATAGATGGATAATTCAAAATCAGTACGGTCAGGAAAGAGAGTGAAAAAAAGAAAGTTTCACGGTAATATGTATGTAAAAAAGTCTGTAGATACTGAAAATAATAAAACAATATTTGTTAAAAAAGATATAGAACTTAGTGCAAAGAGCAAAAAGTTGCAATCGCAGTCTTGCTCTAGGCGATCTAGCATAAAGAAAATTTCTGAAAATTTTAAAGGCTATCGTTTAGTGGATATAAATTTATTGTTTTCTGCAATTGCAGAAAAAACTGTGTGCTCTATTTGTTATGGTAAAATAGAGCTGTGTGAGAAATCTCAACGTGGACTGTCTTCTACTTTTGAAATCACTTGTAAAAGTTGCTCCAACATTTCATCTTTCACAACATCAGAAAAGGTTGGTATTAAAAAAAATGCACTGGAAATTAATAGAAGGGCAATTTTGGCTATGCGAACCATCGGTCATGGACTGACTGGTCTACAGACTTTCTGTCAATTTATGTGTCTTCCCACTCCTGTAGAACAGAAAACCTACGATGCTATTAATGAAAAAATTGCTCAGTGTGCAGAGGAAGTTGCTCTAGAAAGCATGAACAATGCTGCACAAGAAGAAAAGGTTTTGTCTCAATTAGAGAAATTTGCAGTAAGTGGAGACGGAACATGGAAGACGAGGGGTCATACTTCTCTTATTGGTGTTTGCTCACTTATCGGAGCAGAAACAGGAAAGGTTGTTGACGTAGAGGTCATGTCTTCTTTTTGTAAAGGGTGCAGCTCATATAAAGGCCCTAAATTTGATCCTACATATGACAAGTGGATGCTTCGCCATAAAACCAGCTGTCGAAAGAATCACTCTGGGTCAGCTGGTAAAATGGAAGTTGAGGGAATGCTGAGGATTTTTAAAAGGTCTGAGACAAAGCATGGAGTAAAGTATCTAAATTATATAGGAGATGGTGACTGTAAAACTTTCACTGCTATTTCAGATGCTTTGCCATATGGAAATGACTTGCCTGTTGAGAAAATCGAATGCGTTGGCCATATTCAGAAGAGGCTAGGAACACGTTTGAGAAAACTGAAGGCGAATCTTGGCCGGCAGAAGTTAAAAGATGGAAAAACAATTGGAGGAAAAGGAAGATTGACTGATGCTTTAGTTTTAAAGTTAACAACCTATTACGGCAATGCTATTCGAAAGCATTCAAACAGTGTAGTAGAGATGCGTAAAGCTGTTTGGGCAGTATGGGCTCACCACCGCAGTGCGGACGATGAACCCATGCATATGTTTTGTCCTCAAGGAGAAGACTCGTGGTGTTCGTATAATCGCGCTGTTCATAACAATACTGTCAACGTCTTCAAGCATAAAAACTCGGTTTCTAAAGTGGTAATGGATTAAATAAAACCCATATTTGCCGATCTTTGCCACCCCAAACTCTTAAAAAAGTGCTTGGGAGGAAGGACTCAAAATGCAAACGAGTCTTTTAATTCGGTAATTTGGAAATATTGTCCAAAAGTATTTGGAAGTGGTGTAACTGTAGCTAAAATAGCTACACATTTTGCTACGCTAGCCTTCAATGATGGTATGCAGTCTTTCTTGTCTCTCATGGAAAAACTAGAAGTAAAAATTGACAGAAGAAATTGTGTTGAGTTTTTCCGCAAAGATAATAAAAACAAGCACACTGCTGAAAATCACAAAAAAGCTTCCACGTTAGAAGCTCGTAGAGCCAAACGAATGAAAATAGTACATTCTAACGAAATGTATAAATTAAAAGAAGGAAAAATGTATGAATCTGGAGGGTTTTAATTTTTAAAAAAGTATTTATTATTATTTCTAAATAAGTATTTTTAAATAAGGTCATAATTTGAAAAATTGAATTTATATTTCATAAATAGTGTAAAATAATTTGCATTTTTACTAAATGTTTCGTATCAATTGAAGTATTTTAAGAGTATTAAAATTTATATGTTTAAATATATTTTAATAAAAATGTGCATTTTATAATTTAAATTAATTTTACCAGTTTAATATGAATTTAGATAATTTAGCTTTTGTTTTCTAAATCTTGCTTTCTGTAAATCACAGTTTGACAGTTTTATGAAATATTATGATAAATACATATGGAAGACAATTGTACAAAATAAATTGTGCAAAATTACTGTAAAATGATTGTGTTACTAATATAATGGCAAAATTTGCATTTCTGGATATTTTTATTTATGAAATAAATGACTTTCTAATGGGAAAATGAAATTTTGACTTTAAACGCTTTTTTCTCAGATTGTGTATTTTGAGCTTGCGCGCATGATATTTTCAAAACTAATTGTCTAATTGTGTTCAAATTTTTCAAAAATGCTCGTTATGGGATGATATCTGAATTAAACACAAGTTTTATTACTTTCATAAAGGTAAAATGTTGATTTTATACAAATATTGTGCGTATTTTGAAAATTTTTAAAAAATTTGAAGTTTTAATTTTTTAAAAAATAAAAATTTCTTATTTTTAACACAAATTTTGTGTTTGCTGTTAAGAACATTTAATTTTGAGTTCGTCAAAATTAATATTATGTATTTAGTGTTTGATATTTGGACAAAATGTTGCGCACCGTAAAACTCACAATTTTCGAAATATTGAAATATATGTCTATTTTCATTTTAAAATTAAAAAATAATTTTCAGCTTTAAAAAGAATGTTGTTAAAGAATGTTAAAATTTGATTATCTCCTTATCTACTGTAAAAAAATTGGAGTTCTCAGTTAAATATTCCAAAAGTAACATTCAGTCGAAAATTACCTACTTTTGAGTAAAATTCTTGCATTGCGAATACCCCTTAGACCCCTTAACAGACTTTCATAAACAAAAATTGTCATTGGTTGCAAAAGCTGCATCAATTGATTTGTCCTCTTATCTCTAAACAAATCTACTAAAAGAAATTCCAAAATTATCATCTGCTTTTTTTTTTATTTGATTTTTTATTAATGCTTATGTTAGCCTGATTTTTAATGAATTATGCAATTATATTTTTCAGATTATGGTTTGGAATTCGCGATCGCAACGAACTATAGGGGGCGTTGTTGTATGAGACGCTTACCTGCGATTTCTATATGAACCGTCATTCAGTTACTCTGGAGACGTCGTTAATGTAGCGTGTAGCATTGCAACGTTCCTTCTTTAATGTGGCTTATTAAATTTAAAAAAGAAAAATGCTTGATCTTCTTTCTTGTACAACCGAAAACAAAATGGTATCTCTTTTTATTAGAGAAGGAACATCCAAAACACATCGGAAAAATATTTGTACATTAACAGAAAAAAATATGTATATTCTTATAAGAGTTAAAACCTAATGCCCGAGAAATAGTATTACTAAATTTAATGATATAACATGAAAGGCCCATTTAAACTTTACATTCTATAGTTTTAAGAATCATATTAGTTCAAAAATTAAAATGAACAAAAAGTATACATAAGCCTCATAATTTTATGAAATTTAATTTTGTAAACAGTTTTTTGACAACAATTTTTATCAAAAAATTTCAAGTTTCAATAAAAATCATTATTTAGAAACTAAGAAACGTAAAATAAAGAATGCTGACGAAACAAAAACAAAAAGACAATTCTTTTTTGTCGCCATTTTTAGTGCTACGAATATTCGTCTTTGGGATTTGCCAAAAACAAAACAAGATGCAATTTTATTTTTTCAGGAGGGAAATATTTTACCGAAAAAACGAAAATGTACCAATTCCCACAACATAAAACTTTATCTTGGTAAACGTACGTTTTGGAAATGTTATTTCATTTGGAATCTTATTCATCAGAGTTCATATGGCGATATGATTGTTTTGAATCTATGCTAAACTCTATATCGTCTCATTTTCCACCGAAATCCGATTAACTATTTTGATTTTAAATAAAGTGTTTTATTTTATGAATTGTCGCAAAAATTTTAAGTGTAGATTAGTTAAAAACCGCCAAATCTGTAGCGGCGGTGGCGTTAATACGTTAGTACCGAATTTTTATTCCATACTTTTCTGAATCATATTACTTCAAACATTGGAATATACAAGAAGTATACAGAAACACATAATGTTATACCATTTAATTTTTCAAAAAAAGTATTTTGAGAACAATTTTTATCAAAAAATTATAAACTAAAAAACGGAAAATAAAGAATTCTTAGGATAAAAAAACGATTTTAAGAATTCTTTACATTGAAATAAAAACTTTCATATTGTTTCTTTTTTTATTATTCTTATAGTTCTTAATCAGACGTAAAAACCCATTCTGTAGTGTAGAGAACCATCATCAAATGAAAAAAAAATATTTACAAGCAAATTTTTTATTGTAAAAATCATTGCACTTACCTGATTTATGATTCCCGGAGAATTCCAAAATGATAAGTTCCTTGTTTGAAAACTTTATTCTCAAATAATAGATACATAGTTTATACCTTCATTACTTTTAGATAACATACTACACAGCAAAATTTTATAATTGATATGAATTTGAATATGTAGCTAAAAACAGAATAGCTGAATTCTAGTTGAACTTATTCTTTCAAAATTAAAAAAAACTTACCAAGAAAACGATTTAAATTAATTAAGAATCAGCAGAAATGGTACTATTTCAAGTAACTTGGATAATTTTTTATTGTTGTTTTCCGAATTATATGGATACAGAAATATATACTATTCTATAACTATTACAATTCTGTATGTTCTGAATTCATATTTATTCACTGGAATGACGAAAGCAATGTTGACTTCACTTTAATTCGTAATGAATTGAAGACAGAAGAAATGCATTTTACCTTAATACACACATCTGTAACAGTATCCGAAATCGGAAGTCATCAGTTGCAAGTTTGTTGATAATAGAAATTAAAAATTATTTAAGAATTTTTCTTCAAATGTTTGGCGTGTTCTGTTCCTGAAAGATTTACTAATATTCTGGAGATTTTTTTCAAGTTCTTCGGCCTTTTCCTTAGGGAAATTTTGTTTCCTATTTGCTGCTAAAAAATGGCGTCTGATTCAGTCAATGACTTTGATGGAACTAAATGAAAACGTGATAAATTAATGTCCGATATTTACAGGCTCCCGCTAGACGGCGTACTCTAGCGTTGCGATCGCGAATTTGATCGAAGTTGTCCAGTTCATTTTAAAGTTTTAACTTAAGACAATATTTAAAAAAGAATTCTAAAAAAATTATCAAACAGCAGCGGTAGCCATAGTAACGCATGCGCATCGTTTACTATTACTCTTGAACACAGTTGAAAAGTGTGATGACGTCCAAATAAGGTGCGCATGCCATCAAACCCAAAACAACACCCATTTTCCAATGGGTAATAACTACAATTATAATCTTAAAACATAATACTTGTATTTTGTTTAATTGAAATCGTTGAGTTCGAATTGTGACAAATTCAAAAAATGCCATTAAATGGTTTTTTAAGACAGACTTAAACGTATATAAAAGTGATAATCATAAAATTTTGTAAAATTATTTACAAACTATATAAATTTCTAAAATTTTTATATTAAAAAGTAGCTTTTTCTAGTTCAAAAAATAAGAACACTTTAAAAAAAATCCGAAATCATGGAAAATTACTAGGGAACCCGCAGACAAACTCATTTTATTATTACAGACAGATAAATTGGAATTAACTATCGGTATCAATATCGATAGAAAACAAACTGGCTACTTTTTTCTAAAAATAAAAAATTCACTTTTTAATAAAAATTGAATTACAAATATGAAAAATTGTGCATTTCTTTGTAAATCTTCATCTATTACTAACTTTTAGATTTAAACATTTTATTGAATTTTTTTTTAAAATTCTAGTAAGTATTCTTTATTATTTCAGCTTTTTGGAATTTTGGGCACAATTGATGTCGGACTGTTGGCACTCTTTGGCTATAAAGTTTTCAAATCAGAAACAGCCCCCAAATCAGATGGAGTTTGATGAATGTTACAAGACTTTTATTTGTGAAAATTTATTTAATGTGTTTTTAACTAAAAAATTGATTACTTTTTATTTGTAAAATGCAACTTATTTGTTTTAAATTCTTTGTTTTCTTTAAAGAAATACATTATGAAAGAAGTTTTTTTTTTTTTGTCAATTTGAAAAGAGTGACATAATTAAAATTAGATTATAACAAAATTCATTCCTATAATTCACCCATAACAGAGTTGCAAGAAAATAAATTCCACCTGCATCGAATAAGACAATATTCCTGCTACAGGGTGGGCAAGCCAAATTTTTAAACAAAAAATAAGCATTCAATAAAATATTCTTAAGCTCGTTATTTCTTAAAAAAAAAAAGATATTTCCCTATCGTGATCTGTCGCGCTAACTACAATCGCCAAGGTGCCAAATAGATTATATACTTTCATTAAAAAAAAAAAAAAAAAAACACGTAAATGTTTGACCGGGGGTGGGTTAAACCTTACGAGTAGTTGGTCCCTTTCTGCGATGTTTTTTTGTTGGTTTCTCGCGGGCCGCGGCCCGGAAGTTGCCAAGACTTGGCGATAATTCTGCCACAAATCAGGATATGGAAATGTCCCCAAACATAATTAGGATGAGCGCACTAATTATACTATATATGAACTTACAATAATAGAAAGAATTTTTTTTTCTTCTTTCTATTATTGTAAGTTCATATATATATATTCTCTTCTTTTATGATACACAAATCCAAAAAATTAAAATTAATTTTATCATCATGATTATGAAGCAAGAATAATTACTAGGAGAAAATATTATTTAATAAAAATATATAATCTTGAAAATTATGCGTATGTGTGAAATTTCAATAATAGGAAGAAAATTTTTTTATTAGTGCGCGTATCCTAACAATATTATTATTGTGGTTGTTGAATGAATTATGAAAACATTGAATGGAATACTGTGAGGAAAAAAAAGAAGCTTTTTGCATAATTCGTGGCAAAAACCGACATGATAAAAAAGATTGACAGCACAAGTTTTGAACATGATTTCAAATTTGAATAAAATGTTGGTATCAGGGAATATTATCTAATTCATACTGGTTATTATTATTTTTAATTCAACAGTACTGTAAAAATTTCCTATATATTGATCTCAACCTATTATGAATTGTTCAGAGCTTCAAAAATAAAATTTAACTGTAAACTGTTCTAAACAAAGCAATTCTAAAGTTAATAGCATATTTTACTGTTCTTTTACGGGAAAATTTTCCTTTATTATCAAAGCCCTGACGTACAATCTTTGGAAAGTTTTAACTTCATTAAGTAAAAATTAACTATTATAAATACTAAATTTCTAACATTTTTATGTTCGATTTAAGTTAAGTGTGTTTTTAATTAAAATAACACGTTATATTATAACAATAATTGAAGAAATAAATTTAAAAAAAAATACATACAAAAAAAGAATAGATAAGGATGTCTCATATATACAAATTCACATTTACTGGGTGCGTAGCCAAATTTTTCCACAAAAAATAAGCACCTTTTTAGTACTTTTTAAGTTCTCAAAAAATATTTTTAAGCAGTCAAAAAATATTTTTAAGCGCTACATAAATGAACAAAATGCAAAATAAATTTCAAAGACGTTACACGAATAACCAGTTTCTAACAAAGAACTCTTTTCTTGATTATATTAGCCATTATAAAAAAAGATAAAGAGGTTTTTTGGTTCTATATCAGAGGGTGGAAAATGAAGCCTGAAATTGAGAATATCTTGCACAAAATGCAGCAGCGTTGCACATGAGAGAGCAAGAATCTCACCGAATCCAGCTCAGCAGACTCGCCAGTATTACATCAAACAGGTAAAATGATTGGCGCTTTCATACACTACTATAGACACCGAAATAGATTGTGGTTGAATGAATAGTGAAAACGTTGAATAGAACAATGTGAAAAGCCCGCTTTTGCATAATTCCCGGCGAAAATCGCCATGGTAAAGAAAAAAATCTTATTTTTGAAAAGGGAAAATTAAGCACTTTTTAAAAACACCCCATTAAAAAAGCACCTTTACGGACATTTAAAAAAATAAAATCGAAAATAAGCACCCTTAAGCACTTTTTAAAAACGCTATGCTCCATGTTAAATTCTAATCAGAACACATTTTTAAAGTTTAAAAATACAACAGAATTCTATATAGATATATAATAATAATAAAACTATGCATGAATTTACCATCAAATAAGCAAGTAATATAAGAAATCTTTTTTTTTTTTGAGGTCAATTCCTACTTGTGTCAGCAAAGAAAAATTCTATTTTAGCTACTTTTTATTGATTAATTACAATTTTTTCTCCTATATGAAACTATAATTAATTAATGAATTAATATTTGAAAAAAACTGTATTAACATCAGGTGTCATCCACTACAAATTTAAAAAAAATGTATTTGAAGTTGAGTGTATGAATAAAAAGTATTTTATTAACGATTGAAAATTTGAACAAGATATAAGAGTGTCAACTAATAGTAGGAATTGAAAAAAAGCAATTGTTAGATATAGGTACTAAATTATAAGACACTGAAATTTTTTACTTCATTAAAAAATTAAATGGATCACTTGGAGTAATTGTTCAAGACTTTGATTTTGCTTTTTAATAGCTCAAAGTCATTGTTTAAATAACTCACAGTATTTCATATTTCAGTTTATATTCGTTTGCTTATTCATAAGGAGAGAAGATTAAGTTTCAAAATAGTTTGTTGGGTTATAAAATAAGATTTTTTTACTTACTTTATTTCTTGTTTCCAACAAATCATTTTTTAAAAAAAAATGTTTTTAAACTTGCTTAAGTAGAAGAAAAAATTATCGTAGATCAGTTGCAAATTACAAAATTTCATAACTGTCAATAGTCAGGGAAGAAAAACTTAAATCTGATAACATAAATTCTCAAAAACCGTAATTATTTATTACTCAACTTTAATCTTGAAAAACCGTAATAGTTCGAAACTCTGTAGCATAACTCAAGCAAAAGGTTGAGATAATTTTAATTAAAACAATAACAAATATTTAACCAAAGAAAATTGAATACTCATATTAATGAAGCGAAGCGTAAACAATTAATAAAGTAGAAAAAAAATGGAAAAGAATTGTAGTTTTTAAGCCTCATTGTTAAGAATTCTAAAATATTCATCAATAAAGAAGCATTATTCTCTGCGGTTACTAATATGTAAAAGTCACTTTTCTTCAGTAAACAACTGTGAAATCTTATTTTAAATAATAATCTTGTGTAAAAAGTGTTTATTTTAATAAAAAATAGATTTCTGGATTTCTTTTTTGAATCGAGCAAAAAGTTTTTAAAATTTTTTTTAAATTTATTCTACTGCTAATTTTTGATGTTTCAAATTTTTATCTCCCTTTTGAAGTTTATCTGTAACAGAAATAGACTTATATGCACAATCAAATAAATATGATCAATGTTACAGTTAAGAACTAATTCATCATTATTGCAACTTCAAAATCATGAAAGATGAATACCAAAAGCATAAACTATAGCTAAAAAATTTAAGTGTACGGAATATTTCAGAAGATGACGAACTGTCTTGTCCTTTTTTGAATTAGTATAAATATATCCTTATGATGAAAATTCCGGGTTCCCACTCTTTTAACAAAGCAAAAATTAAGCACTTTTAAGGACTTCTTTTTTGAAAAAATTAAATACTTTTTTGAAAAATTAAGGACTTTAAATATAGTATGACTGTTTATCATCGAATATACATGTCACCAGTGACAGTGCCAATTATTTACCTTTCTAAATAATTCAATCAATAATAAAAAACAATTTTATTATAATGTAAGCACTCATATTACTGTATTAATTAACAAGGCTCACCAATGAAGTACCAGGCAATTTCTGCAAACCCGGGTCGAGTTTTTTAAAAAAAACATTTTCAGATTGCTAAAAGTTAACGTCATCTACGAAACTAATCTGTATTAAATTTTGAATGATTTCATCGAAATTAAATAGTAAAATTAAGTGCAGAAATTAAGATTTGCAATTTTTTTTCCATATATATTAAATTAAAAGAGTAAATAATGAAATTAAAACTATAATATAGTGATGCTGAAAAATGAAGAACTTTTAAAAACCTTGTACCAAAATTAAGTACTTTTAAGAGTCCTTATTTTCAAAAATAAATACTCTATAAAACATTAAATAGGCCAATACTTACCTATGGCTCTGAGACCTGGAACCTAACTCAAGCTGGTGAAAATAAAATTGCCATTTTTGAGAGAAAAGTTTTGAGGGCCATCCTTGGTGGGATAAAAATAAATAATTCCTGGAGAAGATGATATAATACTGAACTGTATAAAATCTACAGAGAGCCAGATATTGTGAAATTCATTAAAATAATTCGAATGAACTGGGCAGCTCACATTTTCAGAAGGAATGAAGACTCAAATTTAAAGAAAATCCTATTACGCAAACCCCTAATGAAAAGGAAAAGAGGTAGACCCAGGCTGAGATGTCTGGATTTAGTTGAGACTGATGTCCTTACTCTAAAGGAGAAAAACTGGCGAACAAGTGTCAGAAGTAGATTCGAATTCAAAGGAAGACACTGGCCCACCCTGGGCTGTCTAGCCGGATATGATGATGATTTTCCAAAATAAAAATTAAGCAGTTTTTAAGTACCGTGGGAACCCTGGAGATAATTATTTTCACTATTAAAAGCATTTTAAAATTCGAACCACATGTTTTTCCAAAACTGTAATTACTACTTTCTAATATGGCAGAATCAGTTTTTATTGATCAAACTGACTTACTTGTACAAGCATTCAGAGTTGGTGGTTGTGAAGTAAACACCTTCCGTATTAAAATATAGTTTTATTTCAGTCCAAAACAATCAAACTTTACACAAGTGATGTTCAACGCAATAATTTCCATACAAAATAAAAACAATAAATACGTTTACATCAAAATGCAATTTCAAATGTAACATAATTTATAACAGTGTTTACTTATAATTTAACAACTTCTCTTAAAACTATTTACAAATGACAGTAACAATCTCTATAGAATTGATTTAACATTATAGAATAAGTTATGAGTAAAAGCACTTTTTAAAATAATCAGTTATAATATTTCAATTTTTAAAAATATATCTTTTTATAATGAGATATTTTTAAAAAGAATTCTTATCTATAGTTTTGATTACTTATTTTCCCTCTGTATTGAAACACATCATTAAAAAAAAAACAAAGAAAATGGTGTGTTTTAGTACAGAAAATCGGATTTAATAAGGGTCTTGCAATGGAGAGTTATATATAATATAATTTTATAAACAAATAAGAATGAATCAAACATACTTTTTTTTGTTTTTTTTAAATTATGACTTAGTTCTTTTACTTTTGGCAACATGTAAATACGTAATACATTTAAACTAATATTACACAAACTCCCATTTAACAAAGCACAGTTCATTAGAGCTAACATTGACTAAAATCGAAAACTGGAAACTTGAATATCATAGTTTCTAAGTAATTATTTCGTTAAATATCTGTCCTTTGAGTTTAAAAGTAAAATAACTAAAATACATAAAAACCAAACATAAAGAAAGAGAAAAAAAAAAATTATAAATGCAAGCTTATAAAAAGTAAATTCAAGAGTAGGAAAATAAAAAGAAATAAGATTTAAGTAATTTATATCTCAATGACAAAGATAGTAAAATAAATAAAGAACACAAACACATAAGAATAGGAATGCTTGCCACCTTTGTGTGCAGAGCTGCCAAAAGAAATTATGTGAATTCAAATTTTACAGTGATTCACAGAGCAAGCTTTGACATAAATCGTAATTTTTAATGATTCCACTTTTTTTTTTACGACTCACCGGCGTTTCAAATCTACAACTTGTTGGTCTACAGGACCACATGAGGCTTTTTAACAATCACTATGAAAGACAATAACAAATTATGAATAAAAGATATTTTCATTAAAAGGTAAGAGGCTCATACTTTATGAAAATAAATTGCTTTAGATCATTAAAATACATTAAATTTTACAAGTGAATTAAAGTTATTTTTTAAGTTTAAAAGTAAAGTTTTTTTAACAATTTATATCAATGAACGCAATGGGATATAATCTATTGAAAGGAAATAAAATAGCAATTCAATTGTCGATTTTATAGTAACAAAGAAACAATGGTTTAAGGCACCGAAATATTATTATGGGGTTCTATCCCCGACTGCGAATTGAAGTCTATCCAGATTCAGATTGATGGCTTGTCTTGGGTGTAAAGGCACCATAATGCTTTTGATTATAAAATTGCAAAACCTTAACCTCCAAGAACCTGGAGGTTGCAGGGATGCTTCACTATACTGGTCATACATTACAATGACCAAATCTAATAATGTTCTAATATATACAGTGCTTAAATTTGCAGCTATCAAATGTGCTTGCAGGTAGCTCAATACAGGGTTGCCACAGAAAAAAAATGAACAAAATAGTTGCTTTTAGTAGCTTAAAGCATGAAAATAGTTGTCAAAATAAGTACAAATATTTCTAAAAATATGACTAAAATTTATTAAATGACTTAATTGGGATATACCATGATCCATTTAGTCCAGTGGATGGCAAATATCATAATTCTTATATAAATGTTAGTGTTCTAGCACTAGATTACTATATAAAAAAAACATAGAGTATTTGCAAAAAAAAAAAAAAAAACTTTTTCGAAAAATTTGCTTTTTCAGCCTTTTTAGGCAAAAAAAGTTGCCCATAGTCGCATCATGCCAAAAATAGTTGCATTTTAGTCGCCTGTGGCAACCCTGTCAATACTAGAAAAGAATTGATGAAAATATTAATTTATAGAGTAAAATCTTTCTTATTTAGAGTTGACATGGCACAAGGGTTAAAGGCACTGACGTGTCACTGAGCAGAACCACGATTTTTGGAGACGCCCGCCTAACTTCAGATCAGCTTGTTTAGGAAGTAAAGATGACATTTCTGGTATTTTAAAATATTAAAAAGTAGAAAAGAAAAATGCAAAAATATTGCAAACAGCAATACAATAAAACTTGGTAGTTTATCAGCAAACATTTGAAGTAAAAATATTGAATTCTTTACAGCATTCAAGATCACATTAAAAAAATAATTTAATTTTACTGTTATCTAGTTTTAAACATTAAACTGAAAAAGGTGATTGTCCACGATGCTTGCAAAGAACGGAGGAAAGCAATCCACAATGCGTTTCACATATTTGTCACAAAGCAAGACTTTAGTTACTGTACAAGTATGTTTCAGAACTATATCAGAGGCAAATTGACGAAGTTTTCTTACAAGTAAAAATTTATAATTTATGGATTTGAAAATAGTAAATGGTCTACTAGATCCATTAGAGTGTAGTTTCTGTTTCAATATACAGAACTATGTCATATGACAACAAAAATTCAAGACATACATTAAATATATAAAACAATAAAAGTCAAATCACAATAAAAAAATCCTACAATAAGAAAATGAAATACTCTTCATTCAGATCAACATTAAAAGGACGCTAATAAAAACAAGATCTGTATGCAATTCCTCAAACCTGCAGTAAAGATTAAGGCTCCAAATAAAATTTTTTTTAGTTTAACTACCAATTCTAATTTTTAAATATTCATTTCTCATAAATAAATGCTATGTATTTAAAATTTTTGTTGAAATAAATATTTCATCACTGTTAACGTTCTATACTGCATATAATCTTATTTGTTGTTTCATGTTCTTAGATTTTTGATTAATCACTTAATTAAATATTAATAGTCAAATGTAACAAAAAAACGAATTTGCAAATGCTAAGTAAAACATTTTTTAACGGTATAGAAAATTTCTATATAAAAACAAAAAACCACATCTACACAAATGGGAAAAAAAGTGAACCACATATACCCCGTATCAGAAACATGTGAGGTTGACCAGCAAGCCACAAAATTCGAATTCTAACAACATGCCAGATAATTTGGGGTTCATTTTGCAAAAGAAAAAAAAAGGTAAATTTTTCTCCTGATAGAACTAAGGTGAAAAATTTACCTTTCTTTTTTTCTTTTGCAAAACGAACCCTCAATTATCTGATAACATATCAAACCATGACAGGGAAAAAAGTAAGTAAGAAAACTGGTATTTTTCGTTTCTTCCTCAACAACAACTTTCTTAAAGTATGTAATTGAGTAGTAGATGAAAGTGGCCTTCACAAACATTCACTGCAATATGTTTACAATTTGCAATATGCTGTCTGAGGCTGCAATATGTTTACAATTGCAAATAAAATGCACACACATTATCGGTCAAGTTTTGCCAGTATGTTTTAGGGGTATTTATGTCAGAAATATACACTTTTAAATGTTGACAGACAAGAGTAAATATAATACTATTTGCTTCATAATACTGCAACAATACAAAATGTTAAATGCCTTAGTCTCATATTGACCATGTAATACTTCTTGCTTTATTCATGAAATCAAAAATGACTTTAAGCAAAAAGAACATAAGTTGAATTAGTTAAAATGAATCTTATTATTTGTCAAGTTTTGCCAGCATGTTTTAGAGGTATTTAAGTCAGAAATATATAATTTCAAATGCTGACAGACAAGAGTAAATATAATACTATCTGCTTCATAATACTGCTACAATACAATATGTTTAATACCTTAGTCTCATATTGACCATAGAATACTTCTTGCTTTATTTATGAAAACAAAAACAACTTTAAGCAGCAAAGAAAAAAAAAGAACGTAAGTTCAATCAGTTAAAATGAATCTTTTTCACCTGTTAGCCAACCACCAAGAAGGAATCAACTGACGCAGGTTATCCCGCCAAAACTTTCACAGGGCAATTGAATTTATGATTCGAAAAAGGAACTATAGTTTGATTAATTTATCAACCAGTAATAAATTCAGGAACCAAACCAGATATCAAAAGAAAAACATTGTGTTAAGCATTGATTTTAAAAATAAAATTAGATGTTCTTTTAAAATTAGAATTTACAATTTACTCTTAATAACGTAGTGCATCCGTAAATTCAATAACTTGTCATTAGAGGAATCAATGATAATTTGTAAATACAGTCAAACCTTAATATGTATCGCGATAATTCGTAAATAGTTTTTGTTCCAAACCTCTTTTTCCCCCAAAAGAATGTGTCCACCTATATAACCTGACTGCAGTTCTGTCAGGGAATTTTTTTCCGGAATGTGGCTTATTCTTAGGAAGGCTTGG